>NC_048598.1:186041350-186260998 GCF_003668045.3 Cricetulus griseus | reverse complement strand
AGCTTTAATTCAGTAGGCCCTTCCCTCTGAAGACTGGATGGCAGCCTGGCAGACATCGCCATCATCTCTGCTGACAGGGGACGTGCCACCGTGTTCAGAACTGAAGTATTCTAGGATGGAATAGGCAACACATGTGACCTAATCCTACCACTTTGTCTACTCCTCTTCCATCTTTGATCCCAGGACCAAACACTCAGCTGAAAGAACGTGTAGGTTTCATGAATGCCCCCTGGGTACCCAGGTAGTTAGATCTCAAACAGTAGACAGGATGGCAGGATCTCCGTCTGTCATCCAGGTCTGAAACCACACCCAGAGCCCAGGAGGGCCATCGTTCAGATGCTTACACACCCTGTTTGCTGCTCCCTGGCCTTAGGAGAAGCACTAATTAGTTCCATCACAGTGGGGAGCATCGGGGGCGAACTGTCCTAGCCCCTCGTGTTAGCACTCAGGCATCTGTGCTGTCCTGTCCTTGGGGTTCTGCAGGGTACACCATCAGCTGCAGCCACTAAGAGCACCACCTGTGCACATTCACTGTGTTCCCTTTTAAAAGGGCCCTGCCCACCTCCCGTCCTTCTCTCTCTTTCTCTCCCTCTCTCTGTCCTGTTCTCTCTTTTCTCTCTCTCCCTCTCTTTCCTCTTCCCTTTCTCCTGCTGCTCCTATCTCCAGAGGCCGGTCTCCTCCCTCCCCTTCCCCCTTTTTATGGTCCCTTTCCCCAATTAAAAAAACAAAAACAAAAACAAAATCTTCTGCTTGAACCCTGTCTCGTGGCATCTTTCTCCTGAGCACCGCTTTTCTTAAATTACAACACCTCACCTCTCTACCCACACTCTGGGTAGAGTACCCCTCCTCGCCTGGACCAGAGCTCTGGGGCAGCCACCTCAAGCCCATGGCTCTCTGCTGCACCTCTGACCACAGGCCCTGATGCCAGGTTTTGCTCATCTTCCTGCTCGGGGCAAAGCTCTCGTGTGCAAACAACACCCCAAGAAAGCCTTCAGTGCTAAGTTCTGAATAGCTTCTGGTGGTTGTCAATGTGCAGTTCCTTTCTGAGGGGAAAGCTGCTGTTTGGGGGGATTTCCTTGAGTAAGAGCTGAGTGTGTTTACAGGCTCAAGCTGCTGGGACAGGCTTGCGTTTCACAGACAACTCACTGTGTGTGTCTCACTTTTACAACAGGTGGTTTGTGTTTGACACGGAAACAAAGGACTTGGTCACTGTCCACACAGACGGAAACGAGCAGCTGTCCGTGATGCGTTATTCACCAGGTCAGATACAACTTTGCATTTCTCACAAATGATGCCATTCTGTACAAGAAACAAGTAACTCTCCTCCTGGGGAGACTTAAGTGTGAGAATAGCTGTGGTTTCGCTGCTCTCTCTTGGGTCACTGTACAACTGTGTTTCTCTCTGTGTGTCTGTCTGTGTGTGTGTGTGTGTGTGTGTGTGTGTGTGTGTGTGTCTCTCTTTTTCTCTCATCTTTTGAGACAGGATTTCTCTGTGTAGCTCTATTTGTCTTGGAATTCACTATGCAGAACAGGCTGGCCTTGAACCCACAGAGATCTGGAGATCGGCCTGCCTCTGCCTCCCGACTGCTGGGATTAAAGACGTGCGCCACCAACCCCCAGCTTGTGTTATAGAAAATCTCCAACAGAATTAGAGACAGAGCATCAGGGTGAGGGCCCCACCCCATCACCAGATTTTGAAGTGCTCTCTCTGTTGCCTTCATGCCCCTCCAGGTCATTTGCCCATCATAAATGTGTAGTTCAGAGGGTCATGGGGGTTGGGGAAATGGCTCAGTCCGTAAAGTGTAAGCCATGTAAGCATGAGTTCGAAGGACCTATTTCCCAGCCCTGTTTTTGGTAAATTTGTATTTCTTCTAGATATTCCTGTTATTTTTATGTTCTTGTGAACAGAAATTTTCTGGATTTTATTTTCAGATGATTGGTTACTAGTATATGGGAATAAAATTGGCTTTTGCCTATGGCTCTTATTTGGTTCTCCTTTCTAAACTGTCTAATCAGTTTTAAAGGGGTGGGGGTAATGCATGCACATATGTGTATATGTATGTATGTGTGGTCTGTGTGTACATGTGTGTGGTTTGTATGTATTTATATGTGGGGGTTAGTGTATATGGTTTGTGTATGTATGTGTGGTATGTGTAATTTGTGTGTCATGTATGTATGTGTGTCTATATGTGTGTGTGGTTTGTGTACATATGTCTATGTATGTATGTGTGTATACATGTGTGGTTTGTATGTATTCATGTGTGTTTGTGTGTGGTTTATGTATACGTATGAGTGTGGTATATATATGTATGTATGTGTGTGTGGTATGTGTATGTATGTATATGTGTATGTATGTGTGTGGTATGTATATGTATGTGTGTGTGGTATGTGTATGTATGTGTGTGTGGTATGTGTATGTATGTATATATGTATGTGTGTGTGTGTTATATATATGTATGTGTGTGTGGTATGTGTTTGTATGTATATGTATATGTATGTGTGTGGTATGTATATGTATGTGCATGTGGTATGTGTATGTATGTGTGTGTGATATGTGTATGTATGTATATATGTATGTGTGTGTTATATATATGTATGTGTGTGTGGTATGTGTATGTATATATATATGTGTGTGTGTGTGTTATATATATGTATGTGTGTGTGGTATGTGTTTGTATGTATATATGTATGTGTGTGTGTGTTATATATATGTATGTGTGTGTGGTATGTGTATGTATGTATATATGTATGTGTGTGTGTGTTATATATATATGTGTGTGTGGTATGTGTATGTATGTATATATGTATGTGTGTGTGTTATATATATGTATGTGTGTGTGGTATGTGTATGTATGGTGTATGTATGTATATATGTATGTGTGTGTGTGTTATATATATGTATGTGTGTGTGGTATGTGTATGTATGTATATATGTATGTGTGTGTGTGTTATGTGTATGTATGTGTGTGTGGTATGTGTATGTATGTATATATGTATGTGTGTGTGTGTTATGTGTATGTATGTGTATATGTATGTGTGTGTATGGATGGTGGGTGTGAATGTGGTGTTTGCATGTGTGTGTAGATATGTGATTTATGTATGTGTGTGTATGTAGTCCTTGGGATTTTCCTTTTTGGTTTTCTTTTCTTGTCCTTCACTGTGTAGCTGGTTCCTTCAGTAAAATGTGGGTGGGGCTGGCCTTGTGGCTCTCTTGCTTTGCTCTTGGGCTTCATCTTTAGGCACAGAGATGCCATTCATGCTGAGGACAGTCTCTTCTGTCCCGATGTTCTCAGCACAAGGAGTGTTGAGATGGCGTCTACATCTGGTAAGATGAGAATGTGTGAGTTGGGTGGTGGTGGTGGTGGTGGCACACGCCTTTAATCCTGGCACTCAGGAGGAAAAGGTAGGAGAATCTGTGAGTTCAAGGCCAGCCTGGTCTACAAAGAGAGTTCCAGGACAGTCAGGGCTACATAGTGAGACCTTGTCTTGAAAAAAAAGATAGGGAATGTGTTTGTTATTTTTAAATGTGGCATATTAATTTTCCTAACATTCAATAACTGTTTCTGTGGTAAATACTGTTTTGTTGCAGTTTGTGTCTTTTCTATATTGTTAAATTTTAGTTACTACTATTTTGTGGAGGGTTTGCATTCATGGTTGTGTTGGTCTCTGGTGTTACTGTGATGTCTTCATTAGGAAAGCATTATTGGCCTCACAGAGTATGATGAGGTGTGCCCTCCTGTTTTCTGAGCTTGTGGAGGAGTTATAGTCCAGATCCAGAGAAAGCCAGAGAGATACATAGATACACACACACACACACACACACACACACACACACACACACACACCCCCGAGACAGACAGACAGACAGACAGACAGACAGACAGACAGACAGACAGACACAGAGACAGAGAGACTGATTTGCTATATAGCTCAGTCTGGAATTTGCTAGCCTCCTTTACCTCAAACCTCCCAAGTCCTGAGATTCCAGGCCTGCGCCACCACACCTATTGGATACATATTAACTATTTGATATCATTCGCATAAATTCAGTGAAACTATGGAGATGCTCTTGGTAGTTGGTATTTATGTATGTGCTTTGCTTGGTTTGGAGACAGGCTCTCCATACAAAATTATGGCTGGTGTGAACTTGGCTGTTGTGGCCTCTGCTAGCCTCAGACTTCTAGCAGTCCACCCTGCCTGCTGGGATGGCATGCACCACCACACACCCACATTGGGGAGGTTTTAACAGCCAGATTGGTACCTTTTTAAAAGCTGTAGCTTTATGCTAATTCTTTTCTTCAAGGCAGTTTGACGTTATGGGTCTGTTTGGAACTCATTTGGTCTGTGTTAGGTGTACATGTTGGTGTACATGTGCAGTATCTGGTTACAGTCCTTATCCCAGGCTGCTCATGAGTAGCCCAGGTCTCATTCCTGATGCTGGAAACTGATGTCCTTTCTCTTGATGGCTCAGTCAACTAGACAAAGCCTGGCTGGAGTTCAGCTCCAGCTGGGTTCTTGTGCTGCAGGGAGGATGTGCGAAGTGGGCAAAAACTGTTGTCTTTCAAGCTGATGGCCCCAACTTGCTGAGGCCGTCCTTATTTATGCAAGTTCCAATGCGTTCAAGCCTGAGCAGTTTCAAATCATTGCTCTGTAATCATTTTCCAAGAATCGTTAACATTTTAGTTTCTCTTCTTTCCCACTCTCTCAACGTCATTGACCTTTACCCCCTATCATTATATAGCAAGCCAAATGTTTATACCTAGCTAGGTACATCTTATTCATACTGTGCTCTAGCCGGCAGCAAGCACGCAGTTACAAAGTAAGAGATTTGAGCCCTGTGATTAATTCTTAAGAATAGGAAATCAGCTGAGTGTATTGGGATGTCTATGATATCATTTTCAGGTGTATACCATGTCTAATTAATCTATGTATTTCCTCTACTATGTGGATTGCAGTTATAATCCTATTCTTTATAAGTTCTCAAAATAGTAATGATTAATATCTAACTCTTTAACTACTAAGTTTCTTTATTCTTCCCGGCAATTTCTAGATGTACTTTTTAAAGAGGAACTAGGAGTTTTAGATTCCTTTATTGGTACTCTGATATTGGAAGAGTATTCCAATGTTCATGTCCTCATGCCAGAGAAATGTTTGACCTTTCATGTCCTATCTCTTCTTCCTACTCTGTTCTTATAAGGTTTTTAATGTCATCTTCTAAGAAACCATTTTCTTGGTTCCTAAATTCTTTAGGATATATTTATCTCTTTTTGGAATTAACCAACCTTAGTGAGTTCCTCCTACTTATTCGGGATGACTGCAAAGGCAGCCAGGGACAACTGGAATAACTGTTTTTTGTAACAGATCAGAGAAATGTAATTTTTCTATAATTCCCAGTAAACTCAGGCATAATCATGACTAACAAGGCAAAACTAGGAGTTACCATGGAATTAAGCATAGCAAAAGTTAATGAAGCCTGAAGCCCATGAGCTTATGCAGGGGAGTTTGCAGTATTGTATCCATAAGTCCTTGTCAAATGGTGGGATTCTCCAAAGGGCCTTGAGGTCTAAGGAGCTCCATTTGCAACACACCTATGCGCGATTTCCAAGGGTGACAGCATGGCTTCTGCCACCTTGCCAATCTTGCTGATCTTTGGGAAGGGACAATTCTGTATATCACTGGTGGGTTTTTTCCTATTATTTTCCTGTCCTACTCTTTATTTCCCTTCTTTGTTTTCCTGTTTGATTTATCTTGAGTTCCCACCCTTCTGCCTCTGAAGGCAAACACACAGATTATTTATGGAGTAACTTTCTTTACCCTGCAGATGCTCTAGGCTATAAATCCTCCCAGTCACTGCCTAAGCCACACCTCAGGCATTTTAAGGAGTGTTTTCAGCTCACAGATATTTCCTAGTTCCTCACACACATTCTTCTTTGGGCTACCATTAGGTGTCTTGTCCTTCTCAGTTACTTTGAAGCTCTTCAGTAGGCACAAGAGGGCCTCGTCCTGTAACCTGTCTTCCTCAGAAGTTGTTAATGTGTGCAGGGCATGTGTTTCCACTTCTGTTCTGTTATTCCCAATGTTATCCCTGGAACTTTCCTCTGGGTAATGTTGCCTCCCCTTTTGAGTCACGGACTGCCCATTGCATGTGCGCGTCCTGGGCCAGCCAACCATCTGGAGTCAGTGCTCTTTGTCAAACCAATGGTTTTGACCAATCAGACAACACATTGAGAGGCTCAACTAAAAGAGGAGGTGCCCATGTGTTCTCTGACAGAGGACTGTGGGTGATAATAGTGTCACTAATGTCTAGAAAGCAGCAGGGAGGCCCAGGAGCAGCACCTGGGCAGGGGACAAAGGCTTTGGGGAGTGGCTGTCCTGGTCACTGTTCTATTGCTGTGAAGAGATACCGTGACCAATGCAATTCTTATACACAAAAGCATTTCATTGGGGCTGGCTTACAGTGTCAGAGGTTTAGTCCATTGTCATCACGGCGGGCTGAAAAGCAGGCAGGCACTGAAGCAGCAGCTGAGCTTCCTCTTGATTTGTAGGAGAGAGGGAGAGACCACGGACCAGGTCTGGCATGAGCTTTTGGACACCTCAAAGCCTGCACCCAGTGACACACTTTCTTCAACAGGGCCACACCTACTCCAACAAGGCCACGCCTCCTAATCTTAATCCTTTCAAATAGTACCACTCCATGGTGACTAAGCATTGCAGTCTATGAGTCTATGGGGACCATTCTTAATTCAAACCACCTCAAAGGTCTCAGCTCCCAGAGTTGATGCTGGAACCCAGGCAGCCATGAAAGAAAAAGCAGGTAAAGGTGCTTATTGCCAAGCCTGGCCACCTGAGTTGCATCCCTAGGGCCCAAATAGTAGAAAGAGCAAACTAAGTCCCTATGAATTGTCTTCCAATCTCTACACTCGCGTTACACACACACACACACACACACACACACACACACACACACACACACACACACGCGGGCGCGCAAGCACACCCTGGGCCACCATGATTCTAATCCTAAAATACAGGGTTGGCAACCCCTGCCTCATAACATCTGAGCAGGTTAGTGTGGGATCAGCTTGGACAGCGCTGGTCCACAGCCACCACTGGGAAAGTGACAGTTACTCATGGTTGACAGTGCGGAGGGCCGTGGTCATGATCAGATGGCGTCAGTGCAGGGACACTGGATGTTCTGGAGCACCCTCACCCTGTCTGCTGCCCGGTATCCCAGCTTCTGAAGTATTCTTTCTCTTCCCTCTCCAACAAATATGCTTGGCCCCTCTTCCTTTGGGCTTCCTGACTGCTTAGGCTGTTTCAGTGTTGCCTTCCTCTCTGTTTTGCTAGGGGCATCCTAAAATACCATTTCCTGGTGGTCTCAAGCCGTGCCACCCTGAGCATTCCTCCTATGGGGAGAGGACTGGCCTTCTAGGGGAAGTGATGGTGTATGCCAGTGGCTGCCAGGGACTTCCCAGAGGTTGTCTAGTGAGCCTGACTGAGGACTGTGAACGGTAGCCTGCTAGCACGCATGCGTGCGTGTGTGGTGGTGGTTTGAAAGAAAGTGGCCCCCAAAGTGAGTGGCACTAATGGAGGTGTGGCCTTGTTGGAGGAAGTGTGTCACTGTGGGCGTGGGCTTTGAGGTCTCCTATGCTCAAGCTACACCAGTGAGACAGTTCACTTCCGGTTGCCTGCCAATCAAGATGTAGGGCTCTCGGCTCCTTCTCCAGCACCATGGCTGCCTGCCATGTCCCACCAGGATGATAATGGATTGAACCTCTAAACTTAAGCCAACCAATTAAATGTTTATAAGAGTTGCTGTGGTCACAGTGTCTCTTCACGGCAGTAGAGACCAACACTGAGACAACATGCTTCATGGATAGGGACGGATGATCAGCAAGAGCAAGATCCATATGCCTCCTCCCTTCCCCAGCTCCCCTCCCAACAACCCAAGGTCACCACTCTGATGTCCTTCATTTCCTTGTCTTTCCGCTGGCCCTGCTCAGACACGCTGGCATTTCTGGAGTAGCCTCTAGACCCTGTTTCTTCCTGGCGAATCCTGGGGTCTCCTCCACCATCAACTTTGGCTGCTTGTCAGTCAGCTACAGGAAGGACCCTGCCACCCTTACCAGAAGCTCCTTGCCTGGCCCTTCAGCACCAGCCCTGCAGTCCAGCAGCCTAGACTTCCTTGACACAGGGGAGAGAATCCACTAAAGTGGAGCCTCAGGAAGATACAGGGACCTGTGCCCTGTGAGGAAGGCTGTGGCTGCAGTCCTGCAGTCTTGGACTAAGGAACTGGGTCTCTATCTTGCAGGGGTAGGAAAAGAGACAGCCAGGGAAGGGTTTTATATAGTTTATAGAATTGTATTTCAGGGGCTGGACAGTGAGCTCAGTGTTTAAGAGCACTGGCTGCTCTTGCAAAGGATCTGAGTTAGTTCCCAGCATCCACATGGCAACTTATAACCGCCTGTGACTCCACTTCCAAGGGTTTTGATGCCCCCTTCTGGCCTCCTCAGGCACTGCGTGTACATAGGGTACATACCTACATAAATGTGGACAAAATACACATGCACATAAAATAAAAATAAAGATTTCAAAATTATATTTTAAGTGTTTAAAGAAAAAGGATTTTATAAACTTTTACCAGACTCTATACTTATTATTCTGTGGGTGTTTTTCAAACGAGAGCTTTGAAAGCTGTACGGGATGCATTGAAAAACAATGTTTCCCACCGGGCTTTGGTGGCGCACGCCTTTAATCCCAGCACTCTAGAGGCAGAGGCAGGCAGATCTCTGTGAGTTCGAGGCCAGCCTGGTCTCCAGAGCGAGTGCCAGGATAGGCTCCAAAGCTACGCAGAGAAACCCTGTCTCGAAAAACCGAAACAAACAAACAAACAAACAAAAATGTTTCCCTTTGAATAGTTCCTCAATTGGGCTGCTTGGTCCAAGTCTACAGTGGCAGGTAGCATTTTCTCATGGGATAAGTAGAGCGATGACTTTACATTTGCCTCTGTCCTGTTTCTGCAGACGGGAATTTCTTAGCAATAGGCTCCCACGACAACTGCATCTACATATACGGAGTTGGTGACAACGGGAGGAAATACTCAAGAGTCGGCAAGTGCTCTGTACGTTGTCCCACTTCCTGGGGACACTTTTGTGGATATTTCATGACAGTGGCATGGTGTCTGCCACGTTCAGAAAGGCCAGAGAAACTTACCCAGTGTTCTCCTCCCCCAGGGCCACTCTAGCTTCATCACCCACCTGGACTGGTCCGTGAACTCACAGTTCCTGGTGTCAAATTCGGGCGACTATGAAATCCTCTACTGTGAGTAACAGGCAACAGGTTTGTCTGGGTTTAGAGTGCGTAGGACACTCCCTCCGAGACTCCCGTGGGCCTGTGTGGGATGCGGCCCTCTCCATCCCTCAGTGTCCCTGTGATATGGAGGAGTTGGCCTCACACTGCATTGGGTTGATTGGGAGGGGTCTAGGTGAAGAGCAGGGCCCATCCCAGGGAAGAGGTGTGTAGAGTCCAGGAGATGGGTGAATATCTCAGTATGATTGGCCCTGGTAAAGGCCAATCCCTCTCAAGCAGGCAGACTCCATTAAGTCCCTCCCACTTGGGTGGATAAAAGCCCCTGGACCCCATTCCTTTCCTTCAAGCCTATCTTTGGCTAGTCTCTGTGCATAG
Organism: Cricetulus griseus; assembly: GCF_003668045.3. Classification (NCBI taxonomy): domain Eukaryota; kingdom Metazoa; phylum Chordata; class Mammalia; order Rodentia; family Cricetidae; genus Cricetulus; species Cricetulus griseus. Next base: position 186,251,315 of record NC_048598.1, on the reverse strand, counting down.
GCAGGACCTGGGAGGAGGGAGGATGCTAACAGCAGCGTTTACTGAGTACCTGCATGTGCCCTGCCCTGAGCAGAATGGAGGGGGCCGTGGGATATGACAGTGTTCTGGTCACCACCTGCAGGAAGTCCCTCAAAATGCATACTGCTACACTTCCTCGTGATCCACAGTGTCTTCCGGCACTTTCAGACTCATACTCTTATGAATACAGAAATCAAGGTGCAGATGCTGGTGAGGGGCCAAAAGCCAGTGGGTAGGGAGAAAGTTACACTCCCCTGGGCCTGTTGCCCACTTGGTAAAGAGTCTGGGAAAGGCAGAGAAAAGAGGCAGCCAGTTCCAGGAGGGAGTCCCTCCTCCACACAGGTACACAGCAGGCAGATGCTGTGGGGATAGGCCTGGTTCTAGAATTTACCCAGACACAGGCACCCAAGTCATTGGTGAGATTCATTTCGTGAGCAGACAGATGAGCCTGGAGGTCTTGGTACCTACTGAGACTGGTTTCCATGCACTTGCATCCCTGCATTGGAGCTGAAGAGGTTGAGAGATCTGCATGAGGGTGTGCGTGCCGGCGTGCGTGCGTGCGTGCGTGCGTGCGTGCGTGCGTGCGTGCGTGCGTGTGTGTGTGTGTGTGTCAGAAGAGGGCTGAACAGCCCAGAAGCAGAGCAGGGCTCAGGCCTGCCATGAGGACACTGAGCAATAGGTGGCTGGGGACCAGAGACTGGTCACAGAGGGGAGGAGCCAGGCTGGTGGAAGGAGCAGAGAGGAGTCTCAGGAAAGTACATGGGATACTGAAAAGCAGCCCTTCCTAAAGCCCAGATTTGCATTCATTCCCTGACAAACTGACAACTGAGCACACTGCTCCCATGAGTAGGAAGGTGAGGGGTCTTTCCAGATGGCACATAGCTCTGAGGACCCTGCCTGGCCCCAGGGAGAGCTGGGGTCTTGGCTGAAAAGTCACAAGACTGTTTGCTTCTTCCAGGGGTCCCGTCTGCCTGTAAGCAAGTCGTGAGTGTGGAAACCACCAGGGACATCGAGTGGGCCACCTACACCTGCACCTTGGGATTTCATGTCTTCGGTAGGGGTTTGCAGATGTCATTGACCCTGAACATTGAATATGTTCTAATGTATGAGATCATACCACCTCAAGTCTCTCTTTAGGAATTTAATTATTTGTAATTGTTTATGGGTGTGAGTGTTCTGTCTGCATGAATGTGTGTGCACCATGTGTGTTCAGAGCCTGTGAAGCCAGAAGAGGGCGTCAGATCCCCTTGCTACTAGAGTTACTGATAATGATTAGTTGTGGTGTAGGTGCTGGGAATCCAACCCTTGCTCTAAATCACTGAGCTATCGTTCCAGCCTCGCCACCTTTAATCTTGCCCTTCTGCTGTCCCTGCTTTGGGCCATGAATCACACACTTTCCTCACCTCCCAGGCTCAGGCCAAGCGAGAAGGATGAGGAGGTGATTAACCCTTCCCCAAGCACAGGACGGCCCTCCCCCAGTGATTACAAGGATGCTGTACCTACATAAACACGCAGCACTCGATTTGTTTACCACAAGTTTGGATTATTCTATTTTTTCTCCCTTAGCCTAAAATTTTCACTTCCTTCAAAGCTCATCTTAGGAATACATTCACACTAGCCTAGAATAAATTGCTACAATCTGAACAGCCGGAAGTCAGCGGGCTGACAGGAATTCCTAAGTCCCCTCAGTGTAGCAACTCCATTTCCTGGTGTTGCGTGTCAAGGGCTGCCTGCTGAGGAACTGGTGTGCGCTCAGCCCTCTCATATGTTAAGTTCTCAACCAGAAGTCTCTCTCGGGACACAGTGCCCCCACCCTCCAGGTAACCCTGCAATCTCAAGGACCTACAATGGGAAGGCATAATTTCACATCGGGGCAGCTGGTACTCTGCCATTGTACCCAGAGGGGCCCCAATGGAAGCAGGCAGTTCACAAGGCTGCTGGGGCCATGAGTCTCAGCAAAGCCCTTAGAAGTGATGCAGAGCTTCTCAGGGCTGGCCCAGGGTAGACTGGAACCAGGAGCCAGAGAGAGAGAGAGGCAGGAGCTGCAAATGAGCGTCCTCCTGGCCCTTGATCCTAAAGCCCAGACTGCAGGTGGCTTCCTTTTTGTGGCCTGTTGGTGACCAGTTCCTATGTGTTGTGGCTCTGGGGTTTCCAATGTTGTCTGTGCTATTTCAGGAGTGTGGCCAGAAGGCTCAGATGGAACAGACATCAATGCTGTCTGCCGGGCCCACGAGAAAAAGCTCCTATGCACAGGCGATGACTTCGGCAAAGTACACCTCTTCACCTACCCTTGCTCGCAGTTCAGGGTAAGGCCTTAGCCATTCACACTCGTGCTACAGGGCGTGCACTGATGCTCTGACCTGTCGGAATGAACTGTGGGTGAGGGCTGCCAGCCTATGACCCTGAGAATCGGCTGCCCAAGCACCTCTGGGGTTCCCTACTTCTCTCAGGACACCTTCAACCCAGATGTGGCCTACAAAGCTCTCTGTATCTGGTATGTCTACCTCTGCAGCTACGTGGGCTTCTCCCTGACACCCCCCACACACACACATACCTACTCCCTACCCCCCCCACCCACTCCAGCCCTGCTGAGTTGACCACCCCTGTGTCTAGATTGCTTTCCTGGGCCTTGGTGACTCTGAACATACTTCAGCCAGAAGACCCTGTCCCTCACCCCAGCAATTGCTCAGCCCCACCCTAGAGTTGGCTCATACCTGGCACATCGTCCGTCATTGACTATGCTTGCCTCTGTCGGGGGGGGGGTATTCCTGCACCCCTCTTGAGTCCTGCACACAAAGCAGGTGCACAGACAAGAGCAGCTTACAAGGGGGAGAGTAAATCCGTTATGGACTGGTCTCAAGTCCAAGCATTTCCTGAGGCCCCTGTCTGCCCCCATCTAAGCTTTCTTCCTTGCCATACTTTCCCAGGCTCCAAGTCACATCTATGGAGGACACAGCAGCCATGTCACCAACGTCGACTTCCTCTGTGAAGACAGCCACCTTATCTCCACGGGTGGAAAAGACACGAGCATCATGCAGTGGCGGGTCATTTAGTCCCCACGGGAACTCCAGGAGCAGATGGTGCCCGAGGAGACAGACTCACGTTCCGCTTGGTCACTGTGATTTCTGTTTTGTCTACAAACTCTTACAAACCTCAGGAAAATTGTCCCTCTACCGGTTACCTTAGTTGGGGAGCCAGCAAGTGTCACACCAGATGAGCGGTTTCATGTCTGCTTTTGTTAATGTAGTGCGGGACAGAATGCATGTTGGGTAAAGGAAGTTCCCAAGGTTTACATGGCAGTGGCATCAACGTAAGGGACTGGTGTGTCCTTATAGTCACTTTTCTATGAACTCTTCAAAATGGTCACAGAATGCCTTTTAAAATATTGTATATAGTCTTCACTGCTTCACCTTGCTAAGTCAGATATTTATGAGAATGGAGCACGGAACTGGGGTCGTTGTTGACTAATTCGTCCTAAAAGGATAAATCACATAACTGATTTGCCCAGCTGAATCGGAATGCAAATACCAGACTTTCCTTGGTCGTATAACTAAGACCTCACTAACCCCTCCCTTTGGGAGGCTGGCAACAAAGGCGTTGTGTTCCCTCTGGATACAGCAGTTTCTACTACAGAACCCATGGGGTTCAGTGGGATGTATAGGTGCTTCCACAGTCTGGCTAGACTGTCCTTCCCGGGACATAGCCAGTTTCTCAGCACCTCCCCAAATTACACCCCCCACCCCTCGAGAGCGCGTGCCCAGTCTCTGTTATTGTGCCCTGATTAATGGCAAGACATTTAGCCACCACCCTCTGTGTATTAATGGCATGATATGGTATTGTCCTTGTATAGAGTTTAGCAGCTCATGATAAAATGCCCAAGGCTGAGCCTTGATGCGTGTACTTTGGACATTGTACGTTATACCGGATGACCAAGTAGGTCAAGTTGGAGGGGGGGGGGACTCTTTTCTTCAGTGTGGTGGCGGCCTGCGGAGTGCAGCACCTCAGAGGCTCCCGTGCTAAGGGCAGCTTCCTTTCCTGATTCTCGTGCATGGACAGTGCGAGCATATGGACTAAAATTACGCTCTGGTGAGTAGAACGTAGGTGGTCTAAATGTGTCAAGAAGGCCTTACCCATTGTGTGACAGATTGATTTATTGTTTACATTGGGGACTGTATCTTGGATTTTTAAATAGAAGGATTACAAAGAGTTAAGGACAAATATTGAGTTTTTTTTTTTTAACTCACTTAAACAAGTAAGTGAACGGGTTATCTGAACTCTACCCCACTGGCTGTTTAGAGTGGTCAATGAGGACAACTGTGGAGACATTTCCCTTGCCATCTCAAGCCTGCTGTGAAAGGCAGGGCACCAGAAAAGAACGCGACTCAAGATGAAGCCGTTTGTATGTACCCCCATCAAATATATTCTATAGGAAATAAAATCTGAAAGTGGATTTCTTATTGACCTATGTTTCTGGAAGTATATAAATTAAAATATTTAAAATTAGGTATGATCCACACTCCATTTTGTTCCCACACAGAGGGCTCATCCCCCTGGGTCCCTTGCAGATGGATTTCTGCTTTGCCTACAGTGCGGAAGCCTTCGTCAGAGGGGACAACTCTAAGAACTGCTGGCAAAATCGTCACATTTAATTGATAGTTAAAGGAGTAACCATCTAGGAAGGGAAAGAGGCCCACGAAAATTTGCATATTGCCTCCTTCGGTGTTACCATGACCAAATGCCTAACAAAACCATTTCAGGGAAGGAGAACTTGGCTAAGCGTATGGTGTCAGAGGCCATGGTCACTTTAGGGAGAACAGCAGGGTGAGGGGGCAGACTGGAGAGCGCTTTCACTGTCTGATAATCAGGAAACAGAGCAAGAAGGAAGGGACCAGAGGCACCAGCCATCCTAGGACCCGCCCTCAGTGACTACTGCCTCTAGTGAAGCTCCACCTCCTTACGTTTGCAGAACCTCCCACAATAGCCACACAGCTGGGAACATTTCACATGTGAACACAAACAACTTATAAATCAAGAGGAGAGACCTATATGCACACGCTCATGTTTAAGATATGAACTTACATAGCTTTTATTCTGCATTTTATTTAGTTAGAAGACAATGATAAGTTTTATATATTTGAGCCAACCATCCCAACATTAAGTATATATTATATAGTAGTATATGTTATATGCTGTTTCTAAATGGTATTAAATGGTACTATTGCTGCGGTACCATATTTAAAAGTTAGTTTTACAGGTAGTATTTCATATAGCACACAGTGATGGTTTACCACTGCTCACCCCTTCCTGGAGACAGGGAGCTGACTTGTCTCTGCTTATATTCAGGAAGCCAGAGAGAGGGATGCAGTTAAGATTCTCTGTAACGAAGACATGAGAACAAATTTACTTTCCAGGCTTAAAGAACAAGCAGGTGTCTTAGCATCCATATGTTGAAAACTGTAGCGGCATTTAGCTTCACTTTGAACTCGGATTAAATTTAGTTAGTACTTCCTGAGTCCTTGGACAGCTCTGGGGTCAGTGCATCCTGCCACCTAGTGGCCAAACAGCAGAACACAGTTCATCTTTCCCCTCAACGCTGTGTAGAAGACGGCGATCGCTTAGTCCATTGAGTGGTCTCTGCTCTGCGTAGGGGCATGTGCACAACCTGACTGCTCAGGAGAGCATTCAAGGGTTCCTGAAAGACTCTGACAACTCAACAGTCTTTGGAAGCATGAGAAGATGTTGTGTTTAAACAGTAGCTTCCTCCCTGGAGGGTCCTCCATCTGGGGATGGAGTGGTGGGTGCTGCTAGGCAGGAACTAAGGTAACACACTCCGGCTCTCTTGTATGGAGGAGGCTCGCCTCTGTTCCCAGAACACGTTTGTGCCTCGGGCACACAACACCAGCTTCTTTGGGGTACGTGGCTGAGAGCTGCCCTCTCTTGCCTTTGGGATTTTCAGCCATCGTCCAGAAATTGAGGGAGCACATGCCACACACCCCCATGTGGCTTGGGAAAAGACATTTCTTGGGAGAAATGTCCCCTACTCTTCCCTTCTGAAAGGAAGATGGTGTCATCAACAGATCAACTACCTGCCCCCACCGCATACCCCAGAGAAATCTGCCTCCCAAATTCCTTTTAAATATTGTAAAATTATATTATATTTATTGATCTAGTGGGGGTAGGTGTAGGCGTGTGTACCCTGGTGCTTATGCGGAGGTCAAAGGACAGCTGGTCGGTCTGTCAGTTCTCTTTTATCCTGTGGGTTCTGGGGCTTGAACTTGGCTTCTTGGGCTTGGCAGCAAGCACCTTTGTTAACTGAGCCATCTCTCTAACCTGTCTTTTTAAATTTTCTAATTCCCGACCTTGTCTGTCTGTCATGTACATGAGGGAGACTAAGAGGCTTCCTGGGAGCCTTTTATAACCTGCACCTTGACCTGTGGAGCCTTCGAAATGCCTTAGTTATTAGATCTTGGCTCAAGGTTGAGCACCTGCTCACATCACCAATGCCGCTGTGACAAGCCTTAGATGGTTTCTTTGTGCGTCTGTGTGGTGGGCTTCCATCCTCTCTACCCTTCCTTACTGAGGAATGGGTTTGGGTGTGTTCTGGCATGGACCCTGGCATGGCCAAATTGTCTCCCAGAATGGACCAGCAGCAGCAGAGAGAGACAACCTCTGTTCTATTTGCCCTCCACATCTGGACCTGTCATTTCACTTTCAAGAGCACAGCAGCCCCCAGAATGGTAAGCTGGTTGCCTTTTGTGAGGATGAAGCAGGAAGACGGTGAGAGGTCAGAAATGCTTGCTCAGGGTTTCTCGATGGCTGACGGCAGAGATAAGGGAAGAAGCCTCAACTCTCCCAAGCCATGTCCTACAGTTATGTGAACCTTATCAGAAGAGCCCACTGGAGACGGCGCCAAGAGAAGTGTAGAAGAAGGTGTTTCATGCTGTGTACAGTCTGCAGCTTGCAGAATGAGTGGCAGTTGCCTAGCCTAGGTCTGGACACTGGTGTGACTAGAAAACTGGCCATTTCCCCAACTAGAGGTCTGGACATTTTCTCTCCCAACACCGATTGTTGGATCAGTACTCTATACACACTATCCGGGTAAGTGCTAGTATGGGACACACTTAATTATTTTGATGGTTAATGTTGATTATCAACTTGATGGGATTCGGACTCACCATGGGAACAAATCTCTGGCCATATCTACCAGGAATTATCTAGTAACTGTGGTGGCACCGCTCCATGGACTGGGGTCCTGAACTCAGCAAGTGAGCTGGGCAGGCGACCTTCTCCGCTTCCTGCCAACAGGTGGAGTGTGACGAGCTGCCTCATGCTCTTGTCTGCCACAACTTCCCCGCCATGGTGGACTGAGTCCTTGAACAGTGAGCCAAAATAAATCCTCCCTTCCTTAACTTCTCTGGTAGCAACAAGACAAGTAACAAATATATCCAAAGAGGCTTAACAAAAAGGAAAGGAAGTCAGGGGCCCATGCCTCTCCATCCTCGCCTCCGCAGCCCTGGGCAGGAATGCACAGACATGTGAGGGATTTCCTGTACTCTATAGTTCCCATCAGCTTCCTTAGGGTCAGCAATGGAGCAGGCTCCTAGACAAGGGAGGACTCCCTAGACAAGGGAGGACTCAATCCTCAATTCTTGTTGGTGAGTTACCATGGCAATGGGTGAGAGGGGTGGGCAGAATGGAAGACCTTATAAAGAATTTGATAACATCATTTCTGCTTATAACATAGCCGGCCGATCACTCCCCTTTCCCAAACCTGACTAGGAAGTCGAATGTCTCCCTGTCATGGGAAGGCTGATGTCACATGCTCTGTGATATTTTTGGACAAATGAGTTTCTAGGTCTTTAAGATTACTACTCTTCGCCATCTTCCCTAGGGCCGGGCGGCAGCTCTCACCATGAAGGTGGAGCTGTGCAGTTTGAATGGGTACAAGATCTACCCGGACACAGTCGGTGCTACGCCAGTATCGACGGGAAGGTTTTCCAGTTTCTTAATGCAAAAATGCGAGTCCGCATTCCTTTCCCAAAGGAAAGTGTGCCATCACTGGTGTATCCCTTGCTGATATCATGGCCAAGAAGAATCAGAAACCAGAAGTCAGGAAAGCTCATCGAGAGCAGGCTGTCCTGGCTGCCAAGGAAGCGGGGGATGGGGGGGGGGGCGGGAGGGTGAAGCAGGCATCCAGGAAGACAGCAATGGCTGCTGCCAAGGCCCCTACAAAAGCAGCCCCTAAACAAAAGACTGAAGCCTGTGAAGGTCTCTGCTCCCCGAGTTGGTGGGAAACACTAACTTGATAGATCAGAGTCTCAAATGAAGATCTATCTTAACTCAGATCCTGGCTACTGGAAAGGAGAGTGGGCATAGCCCAGCATCCTGCCCAGCTTCCATGTGCCCCCATCACTCCCACAGTGGTCCTCTGTTTTCCGGTGGTCCATCTTCCTCTCGTGTACACAGAAGTGGCAGGCTTACATATAACATGTCTGCTCCTTGTCTGCATCTTCAGCAAGCCACGGGAAAAGCCAGACATAGCCTGCGACATTTGGGCTCTGGGGGTCACCCTGTCCTCACCTTCAGTCATTGCTGGTTTGTGCATGGCTTTGGCCGATTTGAAAGCATCCTCGGAAACCGACTTTTCTCTCATCCTGGCAAGTTTACTCCTGTTCATCTTCCTTCCCAGGCAGAGGAAGATCCAGGGCTTAGGCATCAGTGGAAAGCAGGGAGGAATTCCCAGCATGCTCAGGGCAGCCAGACAGAAAGATACGGGGCTCAGGATAGCCAAGCAGCCACCATGTGTTTTATCAACCTAGAGATGTCCTGGCACAGTCCTGGCACAGGTGCAGTGAAACTCGGGGGTGGGTAGTCTTGGGGAGTATCCCACAGAGTGTTTCATGGACCACTGATGCCAGAGACTCCTGGTTTGAAAGGCACTCAATAGACTATTAATTTATACCATGAGTCCAGAACAGACACTGTGTCTGTCTGTCCATCCATGTTCCCTCTTTTCCTCCGGTCCTCCCTCCTTCCCTCCCTTCCTCTGAGCTGGGCACACCCTCAGGCTAGGGAACTCCGCCTGTCATGGAACTGTGATTGGAGATGGTTACAAAGAGGCAGAAAGGGTCTAGCACTTGAGTGACCTTGAGCAGCCAGGGCAGCAGCAGCAGGAGAGAGCCTAAGTCTTGCAGCCATCTGGGGGACCCCTCAAGCCCTGAGGCATTCCAGCCATCTGGTTTGTCCTTGAGTCACCTTCCAGCCCGTGACTGAGAGCACACCCTGGGGAGACAGCTTCCTCCAGATTCCTTCTGTTAGCAACAAGGGTTTTTGTTTTATTTTGTTGTTTTTCTTCCTTTGTTTGTTTTTCAATATTGAGAATCTGGGACTCCAGCTCAGGGCCTTGCAATGCTAAGCAAGCACTCTCCCACTGTGTCAAGTTTCTGACAGATTAGAAATAGATTTACCCGAGGTCAATGTGACCGACCTTCTCAGGGACAGTACCAACTGCCCTGTTCACGTCTCTTTATAAAATAAAAGCACTGTTCCTTTAAATGATATAAGTGTACACTCTTATTATAGCAAACTCAAAAAGAGACTCAGCTGCTCCTACTACCCCAAAATAGCACAATTGCTTCTTGGCGCATGTCCTTCCTATACTTTCTCTCATCAGCCAATTTTTAGACCTGTTTCCCTGGTTGGCATTTTTGCATGTATCAAGCTCTATAACTTTATATGTGTTTTCCTACTACAGTTTGTTATAAATAACTGTGTACAGAGTACGATGATCGATACTGTGTGTCCTTGGCCAATACTCTCACACTGATGATTGCTGACAATGATAGCAATAATGCTAGTAGCCCTGGTGATGATGACATTGGAAATGGTGGTGATAAGGATGGAGTTGATGGTGATGGTGACAGTGGGGGCAATGATGATGGTGACGATGGTGTAATGATGATGTCATGAGAGTGGCGGTTGATGATGTTGGGATGATAGAGGGGGTCGTGCTACTGACAGTGATGAGAACTATGATGATGATATAATGATCGTGTTGATGATGGTGATGAGACTGGTGATGGTGTTATGGTGATGATACTGGTGATGGTGTTGATGGTGATGATACTGGTGATGGTGATGATGGTGATGATGCTGGTGATGGTGTTGATGGTGATGATACTGGTGATGGTGTTGATAATGGTGATGATACTGGTGATGGTGATGATGGTGGTGATACTGGTGATGGTGATGATGGTGATGATACTGGTGATGGTGTTGATGGTGATGATACTGGTGATGGTGTTGATGGTGATGATACTGGTGATGGTGTTGATGGTGATGCTGATTTACCCCAGTGGCCCAGATTTATTCAGAATTTTGGTCTCTTGTGTTCTAATCTAAAAGAAGTCGAGTCTAAGAGGGCAGCCCAAGAAGAGTCTAATAAAGAATAGAAGTAGGAGTGGTCCTGAGCAATGGCATCCTCTCTCTCTCTATTGAACAGCACAGCGAATATGGTAGTGAAAAGGAGTGAGGAACTTTTGTCCCAGGCTTCTACTGTGGTCTCAAAGAACAGAAATTGCTTTTGTGGCCTTGCTGACTCAGAACACAACACAAAGCCACAACTAGATGTTATCACACTATATTTATGTGTTGTTCCAAACATGTTGGGGTGCTGGCATTGCTTTCAATGCCTTGCTGCTTTCATGGTCATAGACCGGTGCTCGCTCTCTCTCTCTCTCTCTCTCTCTCTCTCTCTCTCTCTCTCTCTCTCTCTCTCTCTCTGTCTCCACACACACACACACACACATTTTTCTGACTCAGGGCATGAACTGGTAACAAAGATTAATGGAGATCATGGATCATGGTACATTTGAGGCTGTGTGCAGGAGTTGGTTACATTGGCAGTCCAAAGTACAGCAAGGTTGACTGTGATATTTTCCTGAACAGGCAGATGTGCAGTGGGAAAGCAGAAAGCGTGCACCGTGATAAACACGTAACTCACTTGAGGCCTCATTTACTGAGTACTGTGCCCCACACTGTGCTCTCTCTGAGCACCTTACACCATCCTTTCACCAGGCTCCAAGTTTTCCTGCTGTGAGCAATGCCTTCAGATTCTTCCCTCACTCACAGGGCTCTGCTGCCCACTTCTTGCTGTCCCTCCCACCACCGCCATCCTGGCTATCACATTAGCTCCCAGGACCCAGTCACCTCTTCAACCTTGGCAAGGCCAACATCATTATTTTCAGCTGAAGCCACCTTCTTCTCTTAAAACCTAAATATTTAGCACCCTAAGGATGCACCTATGTGCTCACTCCTCTGATGGCACAATCTGCTATGTCCCAAACTGAACTAATCTTTTCCCATTCTAACCCTGCAGCCCTTCCTCCCTACTGCTCGATCCAGGAATGAAGGCATTCCTCTCACTGCACATATCAGCAAGCTGCCAGTCACAGTGACTCGCAAGCACCCACTCACTCCAGGTGCCACAGCGGGTGAGTGCTCATAGACTCCAACCCTCTGGACAACCTGAAGAACTGACTGGTGCTCACAGCTGTTTGTTTGCCGCCCAGAGAGGCAAGTTGCTTTCCTGAAAGTCGCACAGCAAAGAAGCAAAATCTTAACCCCCATACTCACAACTCTGCCTTCCTGAGACATGGAGATTCCACCTCACGGGAAGCCACAGCACATGTCTCCACCAGGTGCTGTCCCTGTCCCGGCTTGTTATCACTGCTGGCCCCACTGTTCTTTCTCCAGGCAGGCTAAGGAAGCTCTCGTATCTCTCAGCTGAACCAGGTCACACTCCTTGGATGCCTTAGCGCTCTTAGGGAAGCAGGTCCTTCCTGCCATGCCCAGGCTTGCTCGGTAGCTCTGGGTCTCTTCCTCTCTCCAGCGCCAGGTTCCTGTGTCTATGTCCGAGCTTCCTGCTATCTCCACCACAGCAGGCGCTCTGTGACCACCCAGTCTTCACACGTCCATCATTCTTCTCTCATCAACCCTAGCCAGCCATCATTTTCATAACTCAGCTTCAGATTCACTCTCTGGCCAGGCGTTGGTGGCGCACACCTTTAATCCCAGCACTCAAGAGGCAGAGGCAGGCGGATCGCTGTGAGTTCGAGGCCAGCCTGGTCTCCAGAGAGAATGCCAGGATAGGCTCCAAAGCTACACAGAGAAACCCTGTCTCGAAAAACCAAAAAAAAAAAAAAAAAAAAAAAAAAAAAAAAAAAAAAAAAAACACTCTCTGAGGGAAGTGTGCGTTCAGAAGGTCTAGCCTCTGGTCCCTCCCGTGTCTCTCCTCTGCCAATGCATGCCCCTTATCCCACCGAGTGGTTTCCAGCTCCGGTCTGTAAGGTCAACACCACACTCACCCTGCCTGAGCCATCACCTAGAACTGCTGGTACTCAGTACTGTCATGTTTAGTGAGCCTTGGTGAACACAAATAGGAACATTTGAGCATGTTTTGCACCCCTTCCCTGAGACCTCTTCCTGAGCTCAAATCATGAATGTTTGTTTCTTGGGGCAAATGCCCAGGGGTGGAGTCACCCAGTTAAAGGACAAAAACACCTTGATGTTCCCTGACACAATTTGAAAAAAAAAAAAAATTCCAAGAGTACAGTGGCAATGTGGTAAGTTTTTTTCTTTTTTAGCAAATGACTCCTTTATTTCCTTTAAAGTGTCTTCCTGTCAGAAGGTGCCCAAAGCTATTTTTTACCTAAAGGCTGTAAAACGCCTCATGCTCAAAGGAGAGTACCAGCGAGTGTGAGGTCGCTGTTTGCCAGCCTCACCAGCCCTGGCCCCACAGGGCCCTGAGCCCTTGCCTATTTCTAGGTCATTCGGAAAAAGTATGTTTAAATTATGTCCCAAACTAAGACATGGTTTGGGGAGAGGAGCTGAGAATTATGTAAGTGTGAATGAACCAGGCTGCCTTTCTATCAAAGGGTTAAAGAAAACAAAGAAATCAGTAAAGATGCCATCTGGCAGAAGTCCTCCCCTCTCCCTCTGAGTCAAGGTTTTTTCTTCCTGAGATCAAAGCATCCTTCTGCAGAAGTAAAACTTTACCCTTGCCAAAATACTTGACCTGTGTGGTCATTTTCTGGAGACCCCAGACCCATTTCTAACAGCAGTGGACACCTTTTTTCTGTTGTTTGCTTGTTAGTTTGAGACAGGCTCTTGCTATACATAGCTCTCACTGTCCTGGAACTCGTTATGTAGACCAGACTGGCCTTGAATTCAGAGCCTCTGCCTCTGCCTCCCCAAGTCTGGGATTAAAGCTGTGCACCGCCATGCTCAGCTTTGGTGAACATCTTTAACGTTCTAAGAAATCAGGAAGCAAAACCAAGGAACTTCGGGAGAATGTCAGAGTGCAGTGGACTTGGGAATTGGAGTCATCAAGTTTTCGAACATTCCACACAGACACAGCTTCCTGAGTCAGTCTGCTTTACTTCTTAGGGCCCCCCAGAGGGCTGGAGAAGCACCATTTCGGAATGTGTCAGGGAGAATATTTCCAGTAAGTGAAGTGAGCCACCTCTCCAATAAGGTCTCCTCCAGTAGCTGAGCTCCTGAACCCAATGGAGAAGTGAAGGGTGCGCGTGCTCTGCCTCAGCAGCGCCCCCTATCTTCCGTGGTGGGTTAAGGTGCCTATTTCTCAGGCTTTTGAGCTTGGACTGGGTCCTAGGCTGTCTGGTCCATCTCCTAGTTCTTAGAACTTGCCATTTGCATCAGGATTTTGCCTGTTCTCTTTGTGTTAGATCCTGGGTCTTCTGAGCCTCCATGATCATAGGTTCCAACCCATCTCTACAAAAAAAAAATCTGTATCTCTCCATATCCTGTTCTCTGATCACAAGCACAGAGTCTTTCTTCAGACAAAATACTACAGGAGAATATACCCTGCACATGTGTGGTCATTGCTGCTCTCGCTGAAACGGGCAGAAGGGCAAGGTAACCCAGAAACACTCCCTGATGCTTGCCCTGCCAGCACCCATTGTGGTTGGTTTACTCTTAGCTCTTTGAGAGTCCTGCCACCCAGCTCCCAAATAAATCACATGGAAGCTTGTTCTTACTTATGGATGCCTGGCCTTAACTTGGCTTATTTCTAGCCAGCTTGGCTTAACTTAAATTATCCCCTCTACCTTTTGCCCCTGGGCTTTTATCCTTCTCTATTTCTGTAACCCTTTCTTCACTTCTTCTGCTATGGTTTGCTGTGGAGCTGGGTGGCTCCCGGAGTCCTCCTCTCTTTTCTTGTTCTTTCCTCTCTCTAATGGGCTTCTCCTATTTATTCTCTCTGCCCGCCAACCCTGCCTATTTCTCTCTCCTGCCTTGTTATTGGCCATTCAGCTCTTTATTAGACCAATCAGGTGTTTTAATACAGCTTTGTATCATTAAAACAATGTTCCACAGCATAAGCAAATGTAACACATCTTAAAATAACACTCTGCAACACCTGGTCTCTGGCTGTCCCTGGTCTCTCCCTGTCTCTGGCTGTCCCTGGTCTCTCCCTGTCTCTGGCTGTCCCTGGTCTCTCCCTGTCTCTGGCTGTCCCTGGTCTCTCCCTGTCTCTGGCTGCCTCCAGCTGCCCTTCTAGGGTCTACTGCCTTAAATCTACCTCTGCAGGAAACAGATATCCAGAGAGGACAGGGCCTCACGAGCTGTCCTGCCCAGCTCAGGATGACTCCCTGGAATCCTTCCTCCAAAGACACTTAGAAGCTTCCTTTGCTAAAACAGTGCTGACTCCTCCTTGGGCCCAGAGATGAGTAACTGCAGAGTGAAAGCCCGGCCTTCTGCCTTCTGCCTCCTTTACTCTGGGTTACCTGCTAACCCCTTCATGTAGGCATGCTAATCACTCAGGTCTGAAACCACAGAGATTAGAGTACACAACATAGCTTACTGTCTGCTTCTTAGGGTGTCCTGTCCCAGACTCCACACAGGCCCCACAAGGAGAAACCTGCCAGTACCCTTGACTCTCAACAACAGCCTCACAGATGCGGGGGCTGCCCAGGTGCAGAGACCACTGTCTTCTAAGAACCAGTTTGTCTTTTCCTCAAGCTATAAGGATCTCCGCTGACCACCCAGTTAGGTCAGAACTGAGGCAGAGATCCAAAAATAGACACCAGAACCAAGACTGTTTAATTACACATTCATCTCTCCCGCCCCATGCCGGTGCTCTCTCTGTCTGTCCTAACCTAAAGCTCATGTCAGGAAGTCGGACCCTTTATCTGCTCTCTCCATTCAGCCATATTGATTAAGTCTCTTCTCTGACCTCTTCACCATTGTGAGACTCTGGGGTCCTGTGACAGGAAGCCCGGAGTCCCAGAGCCTGTGACAATCACCTTTGTGTGTGCCTATGACCTAAAATCCAGGAATTCCTCCGTGTGCATCACATGCTGTCTCTAAGGAGGAACCGAGAGGCCGGTTCTCCCATGCTTTCCCAGCCATGGGTCTGTCCTTGCTATTTGATTTTTTAAAAATAAAGTATCCCATTTTGAGCTTGAGAGATAGCTCAGCAGTTAAAAGCACTTGCTGATTTTGGAGAGGATCCTAGTTCTGTTCCATAACCTACCAGCTCCAGGGGATTCAGTAACCTCTTCTGCATTTAGTTTTTCTTTCTTTTCTTGGACTTTGTGAGGCTTCGCTACTTCCAGTTTTTAACATTAATCCAGCTGTTGTCATACGCTTGGTCATTTTCTATCTATTACACCACATCTTAAGTTGAATGCCTTATTTATGTGCATTTGGTTTAGTTTACCATCACAGCCTCTTACGGTTGTTGCCATGACGTTTCCCCATTTTCATTAATTTCTTACTCATTTGCAATTTCTTCCTCAAGGTAAAAAATTATTCAAGAGTATTTTATAGTTATTAGCTAATTTAAATCATGTTTTGTGGTTATTTATGGCTTTATTACATTCATGAGATTTAAAAAAGATTTATTTTATTTGTATGAGTGTTTCATCTTTGTGTGTGTGTGTGTGTGTGTGTGTGTGTGTGTGTGTGTGTGTGTGATATGTGTCTGTGGAAGTCAGAGAAGGCATGGGATCCCCTGAAACTGGAGTCAGGGGTGGTTGTGAGTTACCATGTGTGTGCTGGGAACTGAACTTCAGTCCTTTGCAAGAACAAGTGTTCTTAAGTGACGAGCCATCTTTCCAGCCCACTCCTGAGATTTCTGAATTTCAAGGATCATAAGAAACCCCAGTGTTTTGAGGAGTATTGCAGAATATTTAACTATGTAAAGGTGTGTTACATTTATTTATGTTGCATTTGTTTAATTAGGTAAAGATGTGTTACATTTGTTTCACCTTGGCTGCCTAAGGCACCTGATTGGTATAATAAAAAGCTGAATGGCCAATAGCTAGGCAGAAGAGGGATAGAGAGGGACATGCCCAGGGCCAGAAGCCAGGCAGCTACCAGCCAGACAGGCATAGAATGGAACAGAGAGAGACAGAGAGAAAGAGAGAGAAAGAGAGAGAAAGAGAGAGAGAGAGAGAGAGAGAGAGAGAGAGAGAGAGAGGTAAAAAGCCCAGAGGCAAAAACATAGATGAAGAGAAATAGGTTAATTTACAAGAGCTAGCAAGAAACAAGCACAAGATAAGGTCGAGCATTCATAACCAAGAAATAGTCTCCGTGTCAGGATTTTTTTTTTTTTTTGCCAAATTTGGCTAGCTTTTTCTTTTGGACCACCAACCAACCAGCTCCCAAATCATGGCACAGACTTCTTATTAGTTATGAATGCTCAGCTTTATCTTAGCTCTCATTTTAATCTGTTTCTCTTTGTTTTGCCTCGGGCCTTTTTTTTTTTTTTCAATGTAACATGAACAAAAGTAACTCTCCTTTACACAGTTAAAGTAATATTCTGCAGCACAAACAAATGTAACCCATCTTTACATAATTAAACTTTCCACAACGGGGGAGGACATCACCTTTCTCATTTATAGAAGTGCCTTTTTCTCATCCCCAGATGTCTAACCTTACTGCAGGTTACATGGCAAAGGGGAATTGCAATTGCTAGTTGGAGGGCCTCTGTATTAACCTGTTTTCTGTGTCATTACAAAATGTCCGAGGATGAGTAATGTGTAAAGAGGTTTACTTAGCAGTGTTGAAGTTGGTAGTCCAAACAGCTGGTCACCAACTCTGTTGAGGGCTCCAGAATGAGAGCACAGGGTACCAGAGATCGAGAAGCAGCTGGTCTTGTTCTTTACCTTAACTGCCTTTCAAAAACTAACCAGGGTGTTGGAAGAACTCTTTCATCCTTTCCAAGTCATCTCTGGTGACCTAATGACCTCCCATCTCTTACAACTTCCCCGCCCCACAACATGGCCACACCAAGGATTACCCCAATACATATATGAACTCTTGGTGGGCAGAATACATCCAAACTACAGCAGCCTTAAATTTTGGGGTGACACACATAACCACTGAGTCCAATGTACTGAGAAGGTCTCTAACAGTGGGAAGAGACAACAAAGAGGTCAGAGGGAGTGCTCACAGGTCTGTATGCTGCTTGAGAAAGACAAACCTGTAGTGGCCTTTGAACATGGTCTCTACCTGTGGGCATGAATCAATGTGTGTGGGCAGCTTGTAACACGTGGACAGGTGAGAGACACAGTTTACCAAGCCTCCAGAGGACTCAGCCCCCTATCCCCACCCCGTGTCAGACATCTGCAGAACCATACAGTTATAAAATGTTCTGTTTCGAACTGCCCAGATCTGTTTATTTGTTTGCCGTGTCTGCCACAGACACTAATGCATAATGCAGAAGAGAGAATCAGACTGGCCCTCAGGTTCTTAACTGTGGCTGAGAGCTAGAAGCCCAAGGATCTCTGAGGAAAAACAGACTACAGTCCTGCGTCTTCCAAAACCTGGTGAATTCTGGGTTTGGTTTATTTGTTTGCAACCGTACTGAGCTAGAATTTGCACCCTCTCCAGCTCACCTGGTGTAAGTGTACACTCAAGTGTTTTTTTTTTTTTTTTTTAGCATATTCTAGAGTGTGTCACCATCACTAATTTTAGATGGTTTTTCTCATCTCTCCAAAGAAACCTCATTTGCTAGTGCTGCCATGACAAAATACCACGGGCGTGTGATTAAACAACAGCTGCCTATTTCCCCACAGTTTCGTGGGCTGGAAGTACAAATAAAGGTACCAGCAGGGTTGTATGTGTCATAGGCTCATGTGTTTGAACACTGGCTCCCAAATTGGAAGACTGTGGAATCTGCAGGAAGTCCTGCCTGCAGGAGGAAGTGAGTCACTGGGGGTGGGCCTTGAGGTTCTGTAGCCCTTCTCACTTCCTGTCTGCCAGCTTCCAATAATCCAAATGCTGAGAGTGTTGGTAGTCAGCATCTGAACATAGAATAGCTGTATTGAGGGACCAAAAATTCAAATTAATAAAAGTTTAAAAACTTAGGCCCTGAAAGGGAACGTCTAATGATAAAGGAAAATTTAACTCCTTAAATCAGGAGTGTCATGGCTGGCGCCTGATCCCCTGCTCTCAGAGGAGAGGTAACTGTCCACCACTCCTGTTAACATTCCTTTGCTAATTGCTGGTCATAAAGATCCCCCAACCAGGAGGATAACTGACAGACCCTGTGACTCTGTAACCCTGCAAGCCCATGCCCTGTCTTATTTCAATCAAATGTATCTCCCTTAAAATGTATAGTTACTAACTCTGTACTTTGTATGACCTTAAGTAACCATGGAAACTCTGTAATTTGTGGCCTTCAACCTTATGGTCTGCCCCTTTAAAAGCTTCTCTTTTTGGCTGGGTGGGATCTCATTTGCCTGCCAGGCAGTGAGATCCTAGCTGGCGAGCTTGAAATAAAAAGAAACCTTTTGCTTTTGCATCAGAGTGTCGACTCCTTGGGTTAGTCTCTGGGCTCCACACAACAGTATATAACCCAGCTACCTGCTGTTTCCACTGCGGTATTTGAAAAATGCCTTGATTTATGACTTTCTTTTGTTCTGCAACCCTACCTATTTATTTATTTTAATTTTATGTGCAATGGCATTTTGCCTGCATGTTTGTGTGAGAATGTTGTGTCCTCTGGAACTGGAGTTACAGACAGCTGTGAGCTGCGGCGTGCATGCTGGGAATTGAATCCAGGTCTCCTGGAAGAGCAGCCAGTGCTTTTAACCACAGAGCCATTGCTCCAGCCATGTTTTGCAACTTTAAAAGCTTCTTGAAACTGTTACCATGTTGGAGCATGGTATTTGGGGTAAGCTGAATCTGTGTTCCTGGGTCACTCATATTTGGCTCCAGAATAAATTCTCTTATTCCCTTTGAGACAACAGCTTTGCTTTTGAGCTGACCACAGAAAAGTGTTTTTTTTTTTAAAAAAAAGGTCCTAAATAAGTGTCTCTTCTGTTTTTTTATTGCCTCCAATTACTTTTTTGAATTTTGAAATTATGTATTTTTTGTCACAAGAATTATTTTTTTATGCCCAGATTGCTCTCCTTCAGTGTTTTCCTGCCTTGGGATGGCAAGATGGCTCCATGGGTAAAGGCATTCAATTTGCTGCAGGTGAGTAAAACATTCCATTTGCAGCCTGTGGCCTTTTGAAACTCATCATTAATCTGCTTACAAGGTCAGAGCCCTGTGGCCCAGTGACTCCCTCTGAGGTGCCACATTGTTGCATTGGACACTAAGTTCCTAAAACCTACTCTTTGGGAGGCACATTGAAACAATATGACAAGGCTCCTTCAGAACTTCTGGCCAGCTGGCCCTGGGAATGTAGTTGGCCTTATCTTCTTAAATGGTGGTAACTCTCAGCTTAACTTCAGGCAGGACTGCAACAGCCATGCTTTTCAGTCTCTCCTCAAGACCTACAACTCCTGCAGGACAGCTACCCCAGGTTCCTTCCCACGGCACCAGTCTAGCTTCTCCTCAAGTGCTCCCTGTCTCTTCAAGCTGTACAATATAATCTTAGGGACAGTTAGTAGAGGAGCAGAGGAACTCAAGAGGGGAAGGTTCAAAGTAGAAACTCCAGGCTAACCTCAAGTTGTGAGGGCAAAATGGACTAAAGGTAATTTTTATTTCTTGCCAGAATCAGAACACAAGCACCTTTTGTCAGTCTTCCATGCCAACTACAGCAAGTATTTCCATAGGAAAGGAGATAGGCATTCTGGGAAAGGGAAGGTGATCATCCCCATGCCACTCAATGAATCCACGAAATTAGCAGTTCGGGTCCTAAGGAGGTCTCTCCAATCTGTGTATTAATCAGGGGGATCTGTGAGCTGCGGGAGGGGAGGGCTGAGGGAGGACGGACAGGGGCCACTCCCATCCTCCGCTGTGTCCTGCTTCTCTTTCAGGATGCTGGTCTTTGTTTGAAGCAGCTCTAGGATGCTGCAGCAGCAGGTGCTCCACATTTAGTGCCATTGGAGTTCAAACCTCCCTCATCCAGGAGGAGGGAATCTTAAAGCCACCTATCTTACAGGCTGTTGAGGATCAGTAGGAAAGAGGCTCTGGAAGGGTCGTTCCCACATTTCTCAACAGCCCTACCTGTCCTTCCCCTTTCCCTTTTGAAACCAATGTCTATTTAGCAAAGCTTGCATTTACAGAACAAAGGCTTTATTCCTTGGAAGCAGAAGAATTTGTGTTTTCCACCCCTTTGATACAAAACGTTACAAAAAGTTAACATTTTTGAAACAAGTGACCTCAAGAAGATTTTTCTGGAGGCCACCAGTCCTTGGCTTTGGAAATGGTTTCTCCACATTGTCAGTGATTCTATGACACACGATGTGTGGGGTAAAGAGGAAAGACAGATGTGTCTTCACAGCAAAAAGTTGATACTTCCCTCCAAGTCACAGGAGGGTGACAACTTGTGAGATCCCAGGGGCAGCAGGGAAGACACCCAATCTGGAGATCAGTGGCCAAGTGTAGGAAGAGCAGCAATAAGCCAGGTACCAACCAGGTCTAACCCTGTCTCTCCTGAGCACACCTGGATGCCTTTCGGGTGAACCGAGTCTTGAACATCTGTAAGTTTTAGGACGTCTCTTCTGTAACAAACCAAATCTGGATCCCAAGAAGACAGGCACAAATGAGGTCAGGAGGGCTACAACCCAGGCACTGCTAACAGTACAGCAGGTTGAGGAAGCCAGTAGGATTGCTGTCTTCCAGCTCATAGTGCTCTGTGAATGCCCTGGAAAGCCTGTACAGTAGGGTTCCACTTGCCACCCGGCACCCTCGCGGCTCAGCCTTGCCTCCCAAATCACGCCCTGCACCTGCCCTGTCCTCTCTTAGCTCTGTCATCAGCAGGGCTTCCCTGGGGACTCCGCCCCTCCCGGCTTCCCCGCTTTGCTCCAGATCTACGCCCAGACCCAGGACCCCCCAAGGCCTTCCGGCAGAGCTCCTCCCACTTTCTCCCTATTCACTTTTTCCTCAAAGCCTCTCCTTGTTTCCCCTGGGTCCCCACGGCTCTGCCCCCAGGCCTGGTCCAGAGGTCAAGTCCAGGTCAAGTCCAGTCTCTAGATACCCTTATCTTGAAGTTTAGCCTTGCAGCCTCTGGGCCCTAGGTCACGCCCACTACCCCGCCTCCTAGCTCCAAGACCCCAAGGCTTTCCCGCTGAGGTTGGCACCTGTCTTTCTCTTGCACACAAGGTCACACCGGCTGCTCCGACCGACCTGGAACTCAGTAGGCTAACCTACCTGTTCCTCTAAACTACCGTTTCGCCTTTGGGCCCTAGGCCCCGCCCCTGCCCCGCCCCCAGGCAGGACTGCCCAACCACAAGGCTTCGCCCCGCCCCTCCAGACTTGGCTCCGCCCCGCCCCGCCCCCTCGCGCTCCGCCCTCCTGGAGGCGCGGACCGTGGCTCCCCGCGCCTTTTGTGTGCAGCTCCGCCGCCGCGCGCGCCCTTTCCCTCCGCGGCTGGCGACCGAGGGGGGCGTCGGCGCGCGCAGTCCCCTCGGCGGGCGGAGGGGCCCCTCGGCCCCGCGTGCACCGCGCACCCCATCCGCCGCCCGGGAGTCTCGGACGGAGGGACGGACGGACGCGCGCGCGCGCTCCCCCGCTCCCCGGCTCGCTCGCTCGCTCGCACGCTCGCACGCTCCCGCCCGCGAGACCCCGCCGCTCGCCCCCTCCCCCGGCCGTCGGCGGGCGGCACGCGCACGCGCCGGCCCGGGCACGCGCGCCGCCAAGATGGCAGGCCGGGGCCCAGCTGTCAGTCGCTACCGCCGCCGCCCGCCGCCGCCGCTGCTGCCCCGCAGCTAGCGGCCCGGACGCCCGCCGGAGAAGATGAGCCCCGCCGCCGCCGCCTGCAGCCCAGCCAGACGCGGAGCCGCCGCGCCCGGGGCCGGCTGCCCCGCTAGCGCCCCGCCGCGCCGCGCCGCGCCGCGCTTCACCCCCGGCCCCCGCGCCCGCACGGCAGCCACGATGAGGTGAGTCGGGGCCGCGAGCGCCCGGCGCGGGGTGCGGGGTGCGGGGTGCGGTGCGGGAGACCCAGGCGGCCCCGGAGCCCCCGAAGCCGCGGGGTCCGCGGGAGGCCGCGCGCCGGTCCCCGTGTCTTCCCACCGAGCGCGCCGCCGCCGCCGATGCGGAGCTCTCCTCCCCCTCCAGGGCGCCGCCTCCTCACCTTCTTTATGACCTGTCCCCTTTCGCTTGCAAACCTGCCGTCGTGTGTAAATAAATAAATAAAGGTATGGCTACTGATGTGCCATTCAGCCAGGGAGCCCGGTCAACACCCAGAAACTCGCCGCGCGCCCTCCTCATTAGCAGCAGCCACCCACCCTCTCCAGGTGAAACGTGCCCTGATTTCTGGGGTGGTGTGTGCTTGGTTTTTTGGGTTTTTGTTTGTTTGTTTGTTTGCTGTGTAATTTTTATCTTCTAAGCACTGAAGTGTCCGACTGTAGATTCGTTTATTCGTTTCTTCCGTTTTGTGAGCTGTATCTAAATCAAATAATGCACTATGTAATTTTGTGTCTGGCTTCTTTCATTAGAGGTATTTCTGAAGTTCGTCATGTTTCTGCCATCTACTGCCCTGCATAGTATATAGATTTATCCATTCTACTACTGTTAGTGGACTTTTGAATTGTTTGTAGCTTTTGGCTGTAAACGCTGTAGTGAATATACCTGTGTACTTCCCAAAGCCTTCATTTCTCTTGAGTATAAATTATACTAACCCACAAGTAGGGGTTTTTTTTTGCTTGCTTGTTTGTTTTGAGACAGGGTTTCCCGTGTAGTCCTTGCTGGCCTGGAACTCACTTTGTAGACTAGTCTGGCCTCAGACTTAAAGATCCACCTGCCTCTCCCTGGGATTAAAGGCATGTGCCACCACCGCCTGGTGAGATTTTTTTTTTTAATATAAAAACATTTGTATCTTGTGCTGTAGTGGATAAAGCAAAATTCCCAAAGTGGCGGTACCAGTTTACATCAGCAAGCATTTAGTAGCTCTTGTTTAAAATCCTTCACAATCCTTGGTAGTGTCTGCCTGAAATTTTAGCGTGAGTGGCAGTCCATCAGAGTTTTAACTTGCAGTTTCCTGTTGACTAATGAGACTGATTGTCTTTTTGTGTTTGTTTGGCATCTTTTGTAAAGTGTCCATTTAAATCCTGTCCAATTTTTCTTGAGGGGTTTACTTGTCTTCCTAATTTTTTAGTGTTTCTATTTCTAAGTGAAGATGATAGCTTGCTGACATCTTGCAGAAATCTCAGTGTTTTGCTTTTCACATGAATTGATACTGTTCACCTGGAATTGATTTTTTTGTATAACATATGAAGTAGTGATTATGTCTCATTTTTACCTGACATCATTTATTCCTCAGTGTTTATCAAGGCCGTCTTCTTCTTCAACTGTGTTGCCACCTTTGTCATTTTCTCCTGAAGAACTTCTTTTAGTGTCTGAGTGCTGCAGGGTTGGGTATCAGACCCTGAGTCTTGCATGCATCCACTGAGCGATAGCTGCTTTGGCTTTTACGTATATGTATGTATGTGTGCATACATGTTTGCATGTGTGGCCACACACAGGTTTGAGGTTGGCATTGGGAGTCTTCTTCCATAGCTCTCCAATTTATTCACTGAGGCAGGGGGTCTCAGTTGAACACACAGCAGCCAGTATGGGTAAGATGCACTAACCATCCTCTTGGTCCTGTCTCCTTCTAACAGCTTGAATTGCAAGGAGGCTGCCACACCCACACAACTTTTTTTTTGGGGGGGGGGGTGGGCCTGGTTTTCCAGGCTGGGTTTCCCTATAGCCTTGGAGGCTGTCC
This sequence comes from Cricetulus griseus, assembly GCF_003668045.3. Classification (NCBI taxonomy): domain Eukaryota; kingdom Metazoa; phylum Chordata; class Mammalia; order Rodentia; family Cricetidae; genus Cricetulus; species Cricetulus griseus. Next base: position 186,227,113 of record NC_048598.1, on the reverse strand, counting down.
TAGAACTAGCTATTGTAGACCAGGCTAGTCTGGAACTCATAGAGTTCTGGGATTAAAGGTGTGCGCCACTGCCTGGCCCCACACAACTTTTATATGGGTTATATGGATAGACCTTCCTCATGTTTGCATGGCTAGCAATTTATCCTTGGGACCACCTCCTCAGCTTGTCTTTGTGTTTTTGTGGCAGGGTCTTGTCCTGTAGCTCAGGCTGCTTAGGAATACAGTAGCTCAGAGTGGCCTAGAACTCACCATCTTCCTGTCTGCTGCGATTTCGAGTGTATACAGCCAGGCCGGGTCCCTTTAGTATCACGTGCGTGCGTGCGTGCGTGCGTGCGTGCGTGCGTGGCTTTGCTGGCAACAGATTGTTAGATGTTGTTTGAAAATGTTTTACCCTTCACTTTTTTTCTGGTTCATAAACAACTTTATTGAGATGTAGCTCATGCCACAAAACACCCATGAAAGCATGCAGTTTGTTGGTTTTTAGACTATCCAGAGTTGTGCATTGGGACCTTTCCTCCATTTCAAAGAATCTTTTCACTAATTAGTTGCAGAACTCGGGACTTCCCTTGCCTAAGCATTTGAAAGCTTTCTCATAGTCTGGCTTGATTGTTCCTGTTGAGAAGTCACTTGTTACATCGTTGTTCCTTTGATAGTAGGTCTTGATTTGCCTGCTTCTGGTGTTTTGGTTTACTTTTGGTTTTGAGATAGGGCTCACGCTGTAGTCCAGGCTGGTTTCAACCTCATGGCAGTCCTTGGCCTCTTGAGTCCTGGGATTACAAGCCTGAGCTGTTACACCTGGCTCTGCTTTTAACGTGTTCTTTTTACCTTTCATTATCAATAACCTCCCCTCCCCCATGAAGTTAGTCTAGCCCACGCTGATTGCATTCTTCCTGCTTCAGCCTCCCAAAGTCTGGGATGATAAGTGTGCAGCAGTGCTTAATCTCAATCTCCTGTGTTTTTATAGTTGGGGGTCTTATGGCTTTTTTTCTTTTTCTTTTCTTTTTTTTTTTTTTTTTTTTTTTTTTTGAGAGACAGGGTCTCTGTAGCCCTGGCTGTCCTGGAACTCACTATGTAGACCAGGATGACTTCAAACTCAGAGATCCACCTGCCTCTGTCTCTGCCTCCTTAGTGCTGGGCTACCATTGCCTGCTGCTCAGGTGTTTTCTAATACAGCTAGGTATCACCTGTCCAGAGGTGGTACTGCCCGTGGTGGGCTGGATCTGTCCACATCCATCATTAATCAAGAAAATGCCCCACAAACTTGTCAACAGGCCAATCTGATAGAGGCAGTACCTCTACTGAGGTTCCCTCTTTCTAGGTGACTTTCGTTTGTGTAGAATTGACCAACTGCCTAAGCACCATCTTATTCTCTGATAAGCCCTCCCACATGGTTCTAAGCAAGCATTGTTATCTTTTCTCTCTGGTGTTTAGAGTTCTATTTAGCTAAGGGATTCTTTTGATTTTACTTAGTCTACAGTTATCAGAAAAGTCCTTGTTTTGCATTTTCCAGGAACAGTTTGAGTCCAAACTAAGTTCTGGAGATGTGTGCTGCTGGGTAAGGAAGCTGTTGAGAATGGTAACAGGCATTTGCTTGTGTTTTTTCCCAACTGTGTTCATTTGTCTCTATTAGTTTGTTAAATACTTTTGGAGTATTTTCTTCTCCCCAAAAGAAGAACTCCTCTTCATATATAATTAATTTAATAATGACCCTTTAGCTCAGGAATGCAAGTAAAGGGTTTGTGGGGGTTGCTTTTTCTTCATGCTTTTTTATTTTCTGTGTGGTTTCTTTCATTGTTGATGATTTGATAAAAAGTTACCCTATTATGGGATCCTCTAGAAGAGACTCCGAAGTGTTTGACCAGAAATAGCACAATTCCCAGTCCCGATCACTGGGTCAAGTAAGAAGGCATGTGAGTTCTTAAAATGACTTCCAGGATGAGTTGTTCATTCTTTTTTTCTCCTGACATTTCATTTTAATATGGTCTTAAAATAGTTTAACTTGGTTCATTGTTGAGAATATTGACAGCTGGGCATCTATAACATTTATATTTACTTGGAGGCATTTGGCTTTTGCAAATAGTAAATGAGATCCTTTTGTAGTTAACTGTTGATTTGATTTGGCTCTTTGTAAGTATAGGAAAACAAACTATCTCTCCTCCACTTTCCCGTCACAGTGATCAGCATAAAGGAGCCAGGTGGCATGCTCCTGCGGCCCCCTAGGAGGCTGAGGTAGGAGGACCATGTGAGCAGAGTTTGATGCTAGACTGGACAACATAGCGAGACTCCTATCTCAAAAATAAATCAGTTTACAAGAAATGAAACAGAAGGCTTTTGTGACCTCAAAAGTGTGGAGATTTCATGCACTCTGCAAGAATAGATGCCAGATGAGTGTTCTTCAGTCTCATTCAGTCCTTTTTCTTTGGTTGGACTTGATTTTCTGAGACAGAGTCTTCCTATTATGTGACCAAGGCTGACTCTGTATCTCAAGCTGTCCTCAAGTTTACAATCCTCTTGCTTCTGCCTCCTGATACTGTCTTAGTCAACTCCCACAAGTCAAGAATGGAAGTCCTCAAGACTGCCCAACAAATAGTTACCATACCTGGAAGAGTCACAGGAATTTACAGGCTTCCTTTTGTGCCTATGTAAATTGGCAACGGTTTGCATTGTCATCCAATCTGGAGAACACTTCCTGCTTATGTCCTTTAGTCTTTTGTCTGTTGGGAAAACTGTCTTCTGTGAGCATTTTCCCAATCTGCCTTTTATCTTTAAAATATTTAATGTATAGGAATTTAACTTTTTTATGTCATTGAGTCATTTTCCTTGTGGTTTTCCCATCATTTTTACACTTAGGATAGTTTTGTCTAGAAATTTACTTATTAAATTGGGTAGGGTTTTTGTTTTCTTCAGAGTTCCTGGTCAGATACTTGGCTGAATCAGTAATTTATGTGGCAGAGATATCAGCAGCCCCTGCATTTTGCTGGGGAGATGTGAGTAAATCTGTTTATACCTTGCAGGGTACCAATGACATACCAAAGAAATGATCCCACCCAAGTCCAGATGGGTGAGCCAGCGAGTTTATCAGGGCTTATGAACAGGAGTGTGAGTAGCTTGGACAGCTGCATCACTGAAAGCCCACCCCAGCATGGGTGATTGACCATGAAATCTTCATTCCTGGAATTCTCTGTATAACTTTCAGGTAGCCCTCCTACCCTTTACTGCTGTTACAACCTGAAAAATGCCTTGTTCAGTCTTTCCCAGCCTCCTTAGTGAGATTGCTGAGTCTTAGGAACATCCCTCTGGAGGGAATGTTTCAATTCAGAGGAAATGGCTACACAGCAATAGTGTTCTCTAGATCCAATAACAATGCAAACGTTGCCAAAATCCAAAGGTCTGTGACTGTTAGCTGTAGTGTCTGATGAAGTGAGGATCCTATAATCTCCAGAAAGCATACCTGCCTCTGCCGGAGCCAGCTGTATTTGTGTAAGGCATGGCTACTATGAGCAGGTCTCTGTGTGTTGGGGGAGAATCCATCCCAGAGCTCTGTGCTAGCTGTTAGTCATGTAGAACATAGTGTAAGATGCTCAGACTCAAACAGGCCTTGTTCATTCATCATCACTGACCTCCTCTTGCTAACTAATGTGGCTGCTGGACCGCATACCTTTCTGAACTTACTGCTATAGGCTGAGGGTAGGAAAGATTTTTCTAGTGTTTTTTTTTTTTTTTTTTTTTTTTTTTGAGACAGGGTTTTTCTGTGGCTTTGGAGCTGTCCTGGAACTAGCTCTTGTAGACCAGGCTGGTCTCGAACTCACAGAGATCCACCAGCCTCTGCCTCCCGAGTACTGGGATTAAAGGTGTGCACCACCAACACCCGACTCCAGTGTTTTTACCATCATGTTAAGATCAGTTTTAGAGGACATAGGTTATTCTAGGCTCGGTTGGTTGGTTGGTCAGTCTGTCCATCTGTCCGCCTGCCCCCCCTCCCGTGTGTGTGTGTGTGTGTGTGTGTGTGTGTGTGTGTGTGTGTGTGTGTGTCTAGATTCCTGGTTTAGGGCCGATGTCATTTTACCTTATGGAGTGTGATTTTAAGTTGAACAGTAGCCTTCTTTTGTTAAACTGTCACTCTGATCATGCAGTTCAGTGGTAGAGTGCTTGCCCAGCTCATGGGGTGCCAGGATTCTACCATTAGCACTACAAAATCAATCAAAAATCACGTCAGTTAGTAGATCAGTTAGAGGCTCACAAAGTGTTGTCACTGAATTGTGCTGGTTTTGTTTGGTTTAATCTGCATTTTTATTTTGCTCATCTGCTTTTATAGATACAAGACTGAGATTTGGTTTTACAATTACCAACAGTCTGATGAAAATAAATTAGCCAACATTGTTTCCTTTGGGTTTTCTCCTCTAAGGGGACTCCATACAGGAAAGTTTGAGAACCCCTAAAATAGTCCCTACACTTGATGAAGAGACTTTTGGGTGGTGAACAAGTCCTAAATGCTGCCCTAAGCTCTGTAGTCACTTAGAACAGAGCACCTTCAGGGGATGATCTTGAACCCCCTGAAACAGTCCTAAATGGAGATCTCTCCTTCATAGCCTAACAGAACCACTTACACAGATGTCATTCCCTAGTGGATTTTTTTTTTTTTACCTTAAAAAAACTACCTTTAAAATGTCAATTACAGTGTTGGCAGCTGAGCTGTTACCCCCTGCGTGGCGCTGGAACGGGCCTGGCATTGTGGCGTATTGCTTGACAGGCCTCTTACCTCTGTCAAGTGCATTTCCTTCCCTTCCTTAAACATTCTGTGGGACTGTTTGGAGTGGCTGCAGTTCATCACACACACAGCACACCACACCACGGTTCCTGGAGCCCAGGCCAGCATCATCATTGTAAGTAACCCTGAAAGGAATACCTGTGTGCGCCTCTGGTTATGTCCTCAGAGTAAGTTAGCTACCAAATTGCTGGGACCAAAGAGGATAAACATTTTAAGGCCTATCTGTTTGCCACCAGAATGTTAAATCTAAAGGAGGGGAAAAGATAAAGCTAGGGAAAGCAAATTTAACCCTGGAGGTTAAAGTCAGAGGTTCTCCCTCAAGGCAAAGGAAGGGCCTTGGTGAGGTAGAAAGGGAGATCAGAGAAGCATTTGTTTGTAGGTGATGACCTGGGTGGTTAATGCAGAGACCTCAGCTGGCTGAAGTCCCCAAATATGTGAATGCTGTGCTTGACCTTAAGGGGACATCTAATTTCTAACTCTTCTGCCTCTCTCTCTCTTTCTCTCTGTCTCTGCCTCTCTGCCTCTGCCTCTCTCTCTCTCTCTGTCTCTCTCTCTGTCTCTTTCTCTTTGTGTGTGTGTGTCTCTCCCTCTCTGTCTTTCTCTCTTTCTCTGTCTGTCTCTGTCTGTCTCTGTCTCTCTGCCCCTCTCTGCCTCTCTCTGTCTCTGTCTCTTTCTGTCTGTCTCTGTCTGTGTGTGTCTCCCTCTCTCTTTATCTCTCTCCCTCTCTTCCCCCAAGACTGAGGGGGCATCACAGAAAGAATGTCAGAGCCAGAGGCTGAGGAGGTGTGCTTTGAAATTATGTCTCCTGGGCATGGCATGGCTGATGCACTCTCGAACTCAACACCTCTGGTGTCCTGCACAAAACCTGTAAAAATCTGGCCCCAACAGCATTTCATCATGGAATGGGGCAGGGCTCATAGCTGTCCCACAGGGACAGCTATGGTGGCTTGGGAGAGGGGTGTCTTTTTCCTCATTGGCGTAGCCACAGATATGTTACCCATGCTCCTATAGGCAGCCCTCTTTAGACTCAGGGTCACATACACATAAAACACAGGAAAGTGTGAGGAGAGCTTGCTGTGAAGAGTAGTTTCAGGATTTCACTGTTTCACTGGGGTAATGAGGGGAGAATGAAGCTAGATAATAGGAATAGAAGAGGACTAAAATTTATTATATTCATGTATGAAATAACTAAATATATTAAATAAAAAGAGGGTGGGTGGGTAAGGGAAGGAGCCTAGACTTAGAATGGTGTAGTTCCACCTGTCCACCAGTGGAGGGAGCCCTGTTCCCAGTTCCTCTGTAGGTGTTGGCTACGAAGGTAGAGTGCCCTTGTCCTTAAGGCTGTGTGAGTGAACACAGCTTTTTATTTACATTTATAAATTTGAGCTTAATTTACACAATGTACTTCTAAGCATCCCTAGTTTAAGAGTAAGGAGGCCTTGGATTCTCCCCAGGCTGCTGCCTCTTAGCTAACTCATACTGAACACATAGTTTAACTTCTGTGAGCTTCCATTTGCAAATAAAATATAAATATGGCAGCCCCGCTTCCCAGGGTTTTGCGACATCAAATGAGAACATATTAAAAGTTCTTAGCTGTGATGTTTACTCTGTTCTATCACAATTTCTTCTCTGAAGAAGATAGTCCCTGGAAAACATGGGATGATTCTGATTTCACATATTCTCTCCTTTTGTCAGATCTCAACAGAATGTCCTCCATGTGTGATAACCCAGGGGGTGGGTTAGAGATAGGGGCTGTTACTGGTCCCTCAATATTTGTTAGTTTGCTTATTTAATTTCTGTGCTGGGGATCAAACCCAGGTTTTACACAAGTTAAATAGATAAGCATTCAGTCACTAAGCTACATTTCCTGTTGGGAGGTTGTTGTTGCATAGACTGGCCTGAAATTCAAGATCCTCCTGTCTCAGCTTCATGAGTACTGGGAACACAGGTGTGTGTCACATGCCTGATAGATACTTCAGTTCTAAAATGAGTAGGGCCATGTTCTATTAAAGTCACAGAAGGCAACAGTTTAAGGTAAAACAGGAGAGCTTGTTTATAGGTGGAGATGAGAATGGTACCAGGAATGCAGATGAAGAAAATACACACTGCAGCTGAACATATCTGACTCTAAAGCTCCACACAAGAGACACTCACAAACCATGTCACACAAGAGACACTCACAAACCATGTCACACAAGAGAAACTCACAAAACTCTCAACAGACAAGAGAAACTCACAAAAACCACACCACACAAGAGAAACTCACAAAACTCTCAACAGACAAGAGAAACTCACAAAAACCACACCAGACAAGAGAAACTCACAAAAACCACACCACACAAGAGAAACTCACAAACCCACACCAGACAAGAGAAACTCACAAAAACCACACCACACAAGAGAAACTCACAAAAACCACACCAGACAAGAGAAACTCACAAAAACCACTCCACACAAGAGAAACTCACAAAAACCAAACCAGACAAGAGAAACTCACAAAACTCTCAACAGACAAGAGGAACTCACAAAAACCACACCACACAAGAGAAATTCACAAAAACCAAACCAGACAAGAGAAACTCACAAAAACCAAACCAGACAAGAGAAACTCACAAAACCACACCACACAAGAGAAACTCACAAAAACCACACCACACAAGAGAAATTCACAAAAACCAAACCAGACAAGAGAAACTCACAAAAACCAAACCAGACAAGAGAAACTCACAAAAACCACACCACACAAGAGAAATTCACAAATCATAACCAGACAAGAGAAATTCACGAAAGCACACCACACAAGAGAAACTCACAAAAACCACACCAGACAAGAGAAACTCATAAACCACACCAGACAAGAGAAACTCACAAACCCACACCAGACAAGAGAAACTCACAAAACCACACCACACAAGAGAAACTCACAAATCATACACCAGACAAGAGAAACTCACAAATCATACACCAGACAAGAGAAACTCACAAATCATACACCAGACAAGAGAAACTCACAAAAACCAAACCAGACAAGAGAAACTCACAAAACCACACCACACAAGAGAAACTCACGAAACCACACCACACAAGAGAAATTCACAAAAACCAAACCAGACAAGAGAAACTCACAAAAACCACACCACACAAGAGAAACTCACAAAAACCAAACCAGACAAGAGAAACTCACAAAACCACACCACACAAGAGAAACTCACAAAAACCACACCACACAAGAGAAATTCACAAAAACCAAACCAGACAAGAGAAACTCACAAAAACCAAACCAGACAAGAGAAACTCACAAAAACCACACCACACAAGAGAAATTCACAAATCATAACCAGACAAGAGAAATTCACGAAAGCACACCACACAAGAGAAACTCACAAAAACCACACCAGACAAGAGAAACTCATAAACCACACCAGACAAGAGAAAGTCACAAAATCACACCACACAAGAGAAACTCACAAAACCATACCCCACAAGAGAAACTCACAAAACCCACAGCACAAAAGAGAAATTCACAAAACCCACACCACAATAGAAACTCACAAAAACACACCAGAAAAGAGAAACTCAAAAGCACACCACACAAGAGAAATTCACAAAACCATACCCACAAGAGAAACTCACAAAACCACACCACACAAGAGAAACTCACAAAACCATACCCACAAGAGAAACTCACAAAACCACACCACACAAGAGAAACTCACAAAAGCACACCACACAAGAGAAACTCACAAAAACACACCAGAAAAGAGAAACTCACAAAAGCACACCCCACAAGAGAAACTCACAAAACCATACCCCACAAGAGAAACTCACAAAACCCACAGCACAAAAGAGAAACTCACAAAACCCACACCACACGAGAAACTCACAAAAACACACCACACAAGAGAAACTCACAAAAGCACACCACACAAGAGAAACTCACAAAACCCACACGAGACAAGAGAAACTCACAAAACCACTCCACAGAAGAAAAACCTACAAAACCCACACACCAGACAAGAGAAACTCACAAAAACCACACCAGACAAGAGAAACTCACAAAAACCACTCCACACAAGAGAAACTCAAAAATCATACACCAGATAAGAAAAACTCACAAAAGTATCCCGGACACAAGAGAAACTCACAAAACCATACCCACAAGAGAAACTCACAAAACCACACCACACAAGAGAAACTCACAAAAACCACACCACACAAGAGAAACTCACAAAAACCACACCAGACAAAAGAAACTCAAAAAACCCACACCAGACAAGAGAAACTCACAAAAAACACACCAGAAAAGAGAAACTCACAAAGCCACTCCACTCAAGAGAAACTCATAAGACTACTCCATACAAGAGAAACTCACAAAACCCACACCAAGACAAGAGAAACTCACAAAACCACTCCACAGAAGAAAAACCTACAAAACCCACACACCAGACAAGAGAAATTCACAAAACCCACACCAGACAAGAGAAACTCACAAACCCCACACCACACAAGAGAAACTCACAAAACCCACACCATACGAGAAACTCACAAAAGCACACCACACAAGAGAAACTCACAAACCCACACCACACAAGAGAAACTCACAAAACCATACCCCACAAGAGAAACTCACAAAACCCACAGCACAAAAGAGAAACTCACAAAAGCACACCACACAAGAGAAACTCACAAAACCACACCACACAAGAGAAACTCACAAAACCATACCCACAAGAGAAACTCACAAAACCCACAGCACAAAAGAGAAACTCACAAAAGCACACCACACAAGAGAAACTCACAAAACCACACCACACAAGAGAAACTCACAAAACCATACCCACAAGAGAAACTCACAAAACCACACCACACAAGAGAAACTCACAAAAACCACACCAGACAAGAGAAACTCACAAAAACAACACCAGACAAGAGAAACTCACAAAAACCACTCCACACAAGAGAAACTCAAAAATCATACACCAGATAAGAAAAACTCACAAAAGTAATCCCGGACACAAGAGAAACTCACAAAATCCACAACTGACAAAAGAAACTCACAAACCCACACCAGGCAAGAGAAACTCACAAACCCACACCAGGCAAGAGAAACTCACAAACCCACACCAGACAAGAGAAACTCACAAACCCAGACCACACAAGAGAAACTCACAAATCCAGACCACACAAGAGAAACTCACAAATCCAGACCACACAAGAGAAACTCAAAAAACCCACACCACACAAGAGAAACTCAAAAAACCCACACCACACAAGAGAAACTCAAAAAACCCACACCACACAAGAGAAACTCAAAAAACCCACACCACACAAGAGAAACTCACAAAACCCACACCACACAAGAGAAACACACCAGAAAAGAGAAACTCACAAAGCCACTCCACTCAAGAGAAACTCATAAGACTACTCCATACAAGAGAAACTCACAAAACCTACACCAGACAAGAGAAACTCACAAAACCCACACCAGACAAGAGAAACTCACAAAACCCACACCAGACAAAAGAAACTCAAAAAACCCACACCACACAAGAGAAACTCAAAAAACCCACACCAGGCAAGAGAAACTCACAAAAATCACACCAGACAAGAGAAACTCACAAAACCCACACCACACAAGAGAAACTCACAAAACCCACACCACACAAGAGAAACTCACAAAACCCACACCACACAAGAGAAACTCACAAAAACCACACCACACAAGAGAAACTCACAAAACCCACATCAGACAAAAGAAACTCAAAAAACCCACCCCACACAAGAGAAACTCACAAAACCTACACCAGACAAGATAAACTCACAAAACCCACACCACACAAGAGAAACTCACAAAACCACTCCACAGAAGAAAAACCTACAAAACCCACACACCAGACAAGAGAAACTCACAAAACCCACACCAGACAAAAGAAACTCACAAACCCATACCAGGCAAGAGAAACTCACAAACCCACACCAGACAAGAGAAACTCACAAACCCAGACCACACAAGAGAAACTCACAAAACCCACACCAGACAAGAGAAACTCACAATACCCACACCAGACAAGAGAAACTCACAATACCCACACCACACAAGAGAAATTCTCAAAACCCAAGACAGACAAGAGACCTGACCCTCTTACTCTGGACTGTGAGACATGCTTTGTGTAGTTCTACAGGTCTTCTTTACATTTTCCAGAGTCTAAGGACAGTTGAGCTTATACGAGCTTGATTTAGGCTGCTTCTTCACACCACCTCTGTCTGTCTTTTGCCCTGTCTGGTCTGCTTACAATCTGTGTATCGCCTACCATACTGCAGCATCCATGGAGCTGTGCTCGTCGCAGAGTTGATCAAAGTCTTGCTGTTGTCACCTTGCTAATTCCCTAGCTTTCAAATCTGGATTTAGGGATTTAGCTCAGTAGCATCCCTTGCTTTGTTCCCCAGGACCACCACCACCACCCACTTCCTGAAAAAAAAAAATTCAAAGCTTGCATGTCACTTCCTCATGGACATGGTCTTTGCCCCATAACCTGCATGAAGAACCTTCCTTCCCTGTTAGTTTGCTTTTGGACTATCCCATGTTTTGTCTTACATACATATTTTTAATGCTTAAGTTTTCCCTGCAACACCACAGGCTTTGCAAAAGGAGAAATCCACCTCTTGTGATACCTGTTGGACCCATAGAGCCTTCCAGTGTGCCTGGTACTGGTTAGATGCTCTCTCTGTAAGCACTGGCATTGACATGTATGACTGAAGCGGATAGTTTAGCATGGCATCATTCCAGTTGGCTGAGATTTTCCTAATTATGATTTTCTATGCAGCCACGTCAGTTGGTAGACATTGGCACAGAGGCAAAAGCTGTTTTCATTGTGCTAAGAGAATTAACGTATTGCTGGGTGGCAGTGCCTTTGTCTGTTGTCATACAACTGCCATGGAGTATTTGTTTGATGACATGGTGGATTTTCCCCATTATTTTCTTTGTAACACTGTAACTCTCACTATCCCAGCTGTTCCTCAAACTTTATTGTGTGTGGAAATCATTAGAAGCAAAGGAGGTGGTGTGTGTGTGTGTGTGTGTGTGTGTGTGTGTGTGTCCGTCCGTCCAGATGGAGATCCCAGGTGTGTGTGTGTGTGTGTGTGTGTGTGTGTGTGTGACTGTGTGACTGTGTGACTGTGTGTATGTGTCTGTGTCTGTGCGTGTGTCTGTCTGTGTGTGTCTCTGTGTGTGTGTGTGTGCCTGCCTCTGTGTGTGTGTGTGTGTGTGTGTGTGTGTGTGTGTGTGTGTGTCCGTCCAGGTGGAGATCCCAGGTGTGTGTGTGTGTGTGTGTGTGTGTGCGCGCGCGCGTGCGTGCGTGCGTGGTGTGTGTGTGTGTGTGTGTGTGACTGTGTGACTGTGTGACTGTGTGTATGTGTCTGTGTCTGTGCGTGTGTCTGTCTGTGTGTGTCTCTGTGTGTGTGTGTGTGTCTGCCTCTGTGTGTGTGTGTGTGTGTGTGTGTGTGTGTGTGTGTGACTGTGTGTATGTGTCTGTGTCTGTGCGTGTGTCTGTCTGTGTGTGTCTCTCCTCTGTGTGTGTGTGTGTGTGTGTGTGTGTGTGTGTGTGTGTCCAGATGGAGATCCCAGGTCCCCTTCGCTATGGAGAGGGAGGAATCCTTATGTCTTGGGGTTTCAGATAGTCCAGTTCCCATACACTCTCCCTTGCTCGGTCCCCTCTGTTGCCATCTAGTGCATTAGTGTCAGATTACTATAGAAACATTATGAGTTGAAGTCTGTGTTTATTCAGGGTTCCTTTGCTTTTTTGCTTTGTGTCCTTTTTCTATTCCTCAGGCTCCTCTTGATGGTGAAAGTTTCTCTGACTTTTTACTTTTCCTTTTTTAAATGATTTATTTACTAGTTTTTGATTACACACATATGTGTGTCATGTTTGTGCACATGTGTGGGTGTGTGTGGAGGCCAGAGACATTGGATTAACTGGAGTTACCGAGGGTTATGAGCCACTGGTATGGATGCTCAGATTCTCTGGAAGAGCACACGCCACTCTTAACTGCTGAGCCATCTTTTCAGCCCCTGACCTGTCCTTTCTTTCAGTCACCTTGACTGCTTTGGAGGACTACTGGTGGGCTATATTGAATGTTTCCTGTTCAGTGGGTTCTTTCTGATGTTTTTCCCACTGATTTTAACCTGGGATTTAAATGTGGAGGAGAGAGCTGCAGAGGTGAAGTGCTGGCTTCGTCCATTGCACTGAGGGCAGGCACTAGACTGCTAGCTTCCTCTTTCTCCTCTGTTGCTTTCTCACAGTGACCAAATACCTCACAGAAACAATGCAAGGAAAGGAAACTTTGTTGTTCAGAGTAATAAAAGACCCCAAGATTATCAAGTGCATTGCTAAGCAATGGGCAGGCAGGGGGCCCTGCCAGGGAGAGACAGGAAGGTTCTTCAGTTTCCAAGGGTTGCTTGCCCCGTGCACCTGTGCAGAAGCTCACGGGGATGAGAGCATGTGAGAGAACCTTCTTCACCCCAGTTCAGGCAGGAAGCACACAGAAAGGAAGAGGGTCCTGGGGACAAGACACTTACCCCCAAGGACATGCCTGCAGTGACCTATTTCCAGCTTGTCCTACTCCTTAGTTTCCAGAACTCAGAATATAGCACCAGCAGCTGAGGCCCCAGGGTTCAACACATAAGGCTGTGTGGCACATCTCATAATGAAATCATAACCCCCTCATGCTGTGCTCTCTCCATGGAAGCCATTGTGCACAGTCCGCATGTGAATGGCAGGCATATGCTACACTGGCCAGGGTTTTGAAATGTTAATAGCATGTGTTTACGTTAATGTATGTTAAACACCAGTTTATCTTGCCCACAGTGTTTCGGGTGTGTTTCGTGAGAGGAATGTGGAAGGAAATATTACTGTGGTTGTCCAGTCTTACAGGCCCTGATACCGACCAGAAAGGGAGAAGCAAGTGTGCACTCGCCCCTAACACACTTGTCAGAAGTAACCCACCGGAGGCAGGGGTGGTGTTGGTAGGTACCAAGAGGGGCTGCCACCACATCTTACTGGGGCAGCAGCAGAGAACCCAGGAGCGGGCTCTTGTGAGCACTTGTGTGTTATTTTTTTAAATAAAAGGTAAGTATATTTCATTTTCCAGTCATTGCCTCTCAATTTTTAATTTTAGCCCATAAATTCTTTACACTCCTCATTGAAGTCAGCCATTTTATTTGATTTTGAGTTTTGTTTTTTTTATTTCATTTATATGAGATAGAGTTCCTCTGTGTAATAGCTCTGGCTGTCCTAGAACTCTGTAGATCAAGCTGGCCTTGAACTCACAAAGATGCTCTGCTTCTGCCTCCTGAGTGCTGGAATAAAAGGCTTGTGCCACCACTACAGGCTTGCTTGATTTTTTTTTTTTTTTTAATGCACGTGCTTGTGTGTGTGGTTTTATTCAGACATTCAAATCTCTGATCCATTTGGAATTTGACAACTGGCTTAAGAGATGGAATCAACTTTACCCCATTCCACCTGGTTATTTAGCTACCCGAATACTACTCCTTGGAAGAGAAAGCCCATTTCCTCCCAGTGTTTGGAATCCTGTTTTTTGTTTGTTTGTTTTTTGTCATAGATAATCAATTATACCTGTTTCTAGATTTTCCATTCTGTTCACCTGGTCTATATTTATCCCTGTGCTCAGACTAATACCTGACTTTTAATAAAAGAAGCTTTAAGGTGGCTTGAGCTTTTTGTAGGGTTACTACTACCATTGCTCTGGTAAGAATCCAGTAATTGTTCAGTCCATGAGGCTGGATGTCTCAGCTGGTCTTCAGTATACTCTGGAATTCCAAAGAAGTAGACTTAGCAGATAGAAAGCAAGCCAGCAAAGAGGGCAAGCATCCTTCTTGCAGGTCCTTTATATAGGCAGCCATGAGAAGGGGTGACCCAGATTAAAGGTGTCTTTCTACCTCAAAAAAATCTGGATTCATTGTGTATCTTTCTACTTCAAAAGGCCACCTCAGATTATTTAATTAAAAAAAAAAACAAAAAACCCTCACAGGTGTAAAACCCATTAGTGCCGGGGCCCAGCTTGTATCAGTCCCATGCTACAGAAGCCATTGGGTCCGGCATGAGTGGGTGAGCATGGACCTGAAAACTCCTAGCTACCAATGGCAATAAAGACCAGGCACATAGACATCTTGTCATTTTTTGGAGGGCCTCTCAGACCATCTGAAAACTGGAGTCTCCGGTTTATTCTGTCATCCTCCTAAACCACTTTCCAATAGTAAGAGTGGCCAAGCGCCTCTTCTCTATCTATTCTCTAGCCCTCATTTTACCCTAAGGCACGCCTTAAAAAGTCTCTAGGCATGTAGATAGAGTTCTCAGCACAGGTGGTTATGGTGTCTCCCTACAGGGGAGGGGGAACTGGAATTGGAATGTAAAATATAAATTAAAAACTGAAAAAAAAAAAAGAAAGAAAGAAAAGAAAGTCTCCATTGGATAATGGTAAAAGGCAATCTTGACCCATGGATCAATTTCCAGACTTGAGCCAGTTTGCAGAGCCAGTACTCCATGAGTGAAGAAGGTACGGCACATGTCTGGTCGTTTCTCCTTCCAAACAAACCGCATGACCATGTGTACCGCCCGAAGTTCTGCCCCCTGTGAAGAATCCCCTTTGCCGCTGTCTTTCAGGGTTGTCCCAGAAGGGGGGTGTGATGCTGCAGCTGTTTACTTTTGGGTGGTGCCTGCATAACATGCAGAACTGTCAGTAAACCAGGCCCTCGTCTTCTCTTCCATGGTCAACCAATCCTAGGGCACACCCTTTGAGGCTCTAGCTGCATGCTTGGCAGCAGATGGCTTTGGAATGGGAGTAGAATCACAGCCATCCCAGCCTTCATGTAATTTGTTTTTGCTTTCAGGACCTGCTCAGGCCGAATCACAGATATATCACTTCCGTTTATTAATGGGTGCATGTCCTATGCACGTCCTACTTTATGACTTGGTGGGACACATAACATCCAGGTTATGATTGGCAGCTCAGGTCACATGGTAACTTGGTGGCCCTGTTGTCAAACATTTAATTTCCACTAAGGCCCAATAGTAGGTCAAGAGCGGTCTTTCAAAGGGAGAATAGTTGTCTGCAGATGATGGTAGAGTCTTGCTCCAGAATCCCAAAGGTGACTTCTGTGATTCACATATAGGCCTACCAAAGGCTCCAAACAGCATCACTATCTGCCACTGACACCTCAAGTACCATCCAGTCTGCTGGGTCATATGGTCCATGTGGTAGAGCAGCCTGCACAGTAGCCCGCATCTGTGGAAGAGCCTTCTCCTGCTAGCAGTTCTCTGAGTCACTTGGTATACCGGCTGAAGTAACACACCCAGTGAGGAAGGTGCTATCTCCAGAATCCAAATAGGCCCTCTAAACATTGTGCTTCTTTCTTGGTTGTGGGAGGGGCCAGGTGCAGTCACTTGTCCTTCACCTTGGAATATCTGCATGTCCTACGCCACTGGACTCCTAAGAATTTCATTAAAAACCCCTTGAATTTTTGGTTGGATTTATTTCCCATTCTCTGATGTGCTTTTATGTTAACAACAAATCCAAAGTGCACTCACTTCATCCAGTCAGCATAATGTCATCAATTAGTGAACTAATGTGATGTTTTTTGAAAGAGATAGATAATCAAGACCCCTTCTAACTAAGTTATGACACAAGGCTAGAGAGTTAATATATCCTTGAGGTAAAACTGTGAAGGTATACCGCTGGCCTTGCCAACTGACAGCAAATTACTTGCGGTGGTCCTTGTGGACAGGTACTGAGAAAAAGGCGTTTGCTAGACCCATAGCTGCACACCATGCTCCAGGAGATGTGTTAGTATACTCAAATGCCACATCTGGTACAGCAGCTGCAATTGGAGTCACTACTTGATTGAGTTTTTGATAGTTACCTGCCATTCTCCGTGATCCAGCTAACTTCTGTTGTGACCAGATAGGAGAGGTAAAGGGACGTGTGGTGGGAATCACCACCCTGCATCTTTTAAATCCTTGATGGTGGCAATGATTTCCACAGTTCCTCCAGGGATGCCATAGATTTTTTTTTTTTTTTAAATTCACAATTTTCCCTGGCAGAGCCAACTCTAAAGGCTTTCATTTAGCCTCTCCAACCTTAATAGCCCTCACTTCACAGGTCAGGGGTCTTATCAACTTCTAAGTCTGTCTATCCCAATTGTACATTCTAGGGCTGGGGAAATAACCACAGGCTGAGTTCAAGAACCCACTGGACCTACTGTGAGTCAGACTTCAGCCAGAACTCCCTTAATCACCTGACCTTCATAAGCCCTACTTTAACTGGAGGGTCACAATGTTTCTTGGGGTCTCCTGGAATCAGCGTCAATTCAGTACCAGTATCCAACAGACCCTGGATAGTCTGATAGGAAAGTCTGATCATTTCCTTCCCCCAGTGTACAGTTACCTTTGTTAAAGGGCATAGGTCCTTCTGGGCAAGGACTGGGAGAGGCTAACAGTAAAACACTTAGGTGTTTTATTGTGGTCCTTCCTCAGGGGAACCTGGCCATACCTTCTTCACTCATGGAGTTCTGGCTCTGCAAACTGGCTCAAGTCTGGAAATTGATCCACGGGTCAAGATTGCCTTTTACCATTATCCAATGGAGACTTTCTTTTCTTTCTTTTTTTTCAGTTTTTAATTTATATTTTACATTCCAATTCCAGTTCCCCCTCCCCTGTAACCACGCTTCCTAAGGGCTGGCTACATGTGTGCCTGACTACGCCTGTCAAGGTGTGGTCAAGGTGAGGTCAGGTGACACGGGATGGGCTCTTAAGCAACCTCGAGCACATGGAACCCCTCTTCTTCTTCTGCTGCCCCTTCTCTCTGGCCTCCCTGCCTTGCTGCCCTGGGCACGCTCTGGCTTGCATTTGACTGTTATCTATCTGAATAAAGGTATCTTGAATCTACAAGCATTTTCCTTCACTCCCCCCTCCTCCTATCTGCTCCACGGAGAAAGTAAGGCCTCCCCAAGGAAGTCTAAGTCTGTGCCATCATCTAGTAGAGGCACCCCCACACCCTGTGTCTAGGCTGGGCAAGGTATCTCTCCAATGGAGCCTTTCTTTCATTTGTTTGAGAGTTTTCCCAACTGTCAGAACAAACAGAAATACAGTAGCATTCTCCTTTTGTTTTGTTTTATTTTGTTTTGTTTTGTTTTTGGTGTTTGGTTTTTTGAGACAGAGCTTCTCTGTGTAGTCCATGTAGCTCAGGCTATCCTGGAACTCTCTCTGAAGACCAGGGTGGTCTTGAACTCAAAGATCTGCCTGCCTCAACCTCCTTAATGCAAGGATAAAAGGCATGTACCATTACTACCAGTCATAGTAGCATTCGAATTTCTATCATGCCTAGAAACACCATGATTGATAAGCCAGCACCAAAGGTCCATATGAATCATGCCAACATAAAAATCACTTTGCTTGTGCTGCCCATTGTGGATCAGGACATTATGGACATGGCTTTATCTATGCTGCCCATTGTGATAACCACAAACACTTTGCCTTTGCCTATTCCTTGCTGTCACCTGGCTCCTGCTACTTCAAGGCCTGATTAAATCTATTGCATTTAATACATCCAATTGAGATGAGAACAAGTCTCCAACACTAAAGTCTGTCACAAGGAAAAGGGTGACAACAACTCTCCAACTGTGCTGGTGCCTTTCTCACCATTTTGCATCTTGTAGGATTAATGAAGGGCATGTCTTCTGGGCCTTCCCATTGTGAAAGTTTAGGTTTTATGCAGCTTACCTACTCTAGCATTGCATTTTCCCTGAGCCTTAAAAATCCTTCCATCAACACCAAGCCAAGGGATATAATATATCTCCAACTCCTTTTCATTAGGCCATCTTTTGACAAATGCTTCAGTCAACCATTCAAACAAACTTTTGATACCTTTGTTGTTGTTGTTTTATTGTGAGAGCTTCCATAGTAAGCCTCTACGCATTATCAATAAACTCAGCCTGATCCAGTTTTATGTTCCTTCCACCATTATCTCATACCCTTAAAATCCATTCCCTCATGTATTTCACAGACTTCTGCTAGAGCGAATTTGCAACTCATTCAGCTCCTTAGTGAATAGCGTACCTCCTCATGGACAACACTCCCTACTTCCCTTCTAGGAGCCTGCTTAGCCTTCTGTCTGGTTACAGGTTTAGAGGCAACTATTGGTAGGTCCTGAGGGACATCACTATTGTCTTGCCTGGCATTTCCTTCAGGGAAAAGTCACTGCTGGTTTAGCAGACAATGAAGGAATAACTTCTGTCAAAGGTGAAATAGGGAATGTTTCAGGATGTGGGGTGGGAGTACATCTGCTGAGGATGAAGAGACTACTTCCTCTAATGAGATTATCCCTCAAAAATCCAAGGGCTCAAAGCTCCCAAGCTCAATAGAGTCCTTTGACACACACCCATTTCCACTTACAAGATCTCATTCTTTTTGGTTTTTCGAGACAGGGTTTCTCTGTGTAGCTTTGGAGCCTGGAACTCGCTCTGGAGACCAGGCTGACCTCGAACTCACAGAGATCCACCTGCCTCTGCCTCCCGAGTGCTGGGATTAAAGGAGTGCTGGGATTAAAGGCGTGTGCCACCAACACCCGGCCAAGATCTCATTCTTTACCAATTAATGTCCTTACTTTAACCACTGACACCCTCTGAGGCTGGGACTTGAATTTTTTGCTGCAGTTCAGGCAACCTTATAATGAGGACTTTGGTTTGGCCTTCCACAGCTTGAGTTCTGTGGCTACTGAAGACATTCTTTTCTAGGGCACACTTAGAAACCTTTATACTGTTTATGTGAGTTCATTGTTGTCTGTCATCATATTCAGAGATTCTAGAAGTTGGTTAATTTTATCATGGAGCTCATTCTTTTCCTTTGTCAATTTATCCAGAGATGCCAGGAGCAACCAACTAGCATCATTATTTATTTTTCCACAAATAGTCAAAATTTTTATGTAGAGATTCACCAAATCCATTGTCTCTCTCAGTTAGTGAATCAGGATAATCAAAGCATTTGTCTCCTTAAGTTTGTAAACAAAATCTATGTATGTATGTATGTATGTATGTATGTATGTATGTATGTATTTATTAATTAGAATGGCTTACAAGATGTGGTCTAGCTAGTCCAACAATGGCTATCTACCAACAGAAGGTTCAAGAGTCCAGTAGTTATTCAGTCCATGGGGCTGGATATCTGAGCTGGCCTACAGTGTATGCTGGAATTGCAAAGAAGTAGGCTCCAATGTTAGTGAAGGAACAGACTTGCCAGGCAGAGTGAGAATGAGTAGGCACAGAGAGCAAACTTCCTGCTTCCATGTCATTTATATAGGCTGCTGGCAGAAGGTGTGGCCCAGGTTAAAAGTGGATCTTCTCACCTCAAAAGAGCTAGATTAAAAGTGGGTCTTCCCATGTCAAATGATTTAATTAAGAAAAAAAATTCCTCATACATGTACCCAGCCACTTTGGGTTTTAATTCATTCTATATATAGTTAAGTTGACAACCTGGAATAGCCATCACAAAAACCAAACAAAATAAGCAAAGAAGCATATCTACCAAACCATACAAGGGTAGCTGGAGAGATGGCTGTGACTAAGAACACTAGCTCTCTTACAGATGACCTGGGCTTGATTCCCGGTCCTCACGTGTAGCTCACAGCCATCTGTCATTCCACCTTCAGAGGATTCAAAGCCCCTGCTGACCGTCCTGGGCATCAAGCATTTGTGTAGTGCACATACATGCACATGGGGTAAACAGTCAAAATAAAATGAACGAACCTAATTTTAAAAGTAGCTTTAAAAGGGCAGAGTCTACAGGGGTAGATTCATAAACTCAAGAGTTCAGCAGCTTTCTGTTCATGCTACAGCAGATATACTTGAAAAGGCTCTTCCTACTCCACTCCTAATTCAGTGGCCCTTACCTTTGGGATTTAATTAGTCTGGGGTTGTGCATTCATTTGTTTGAAGTCTCCAGATACTTAAATGTGCAACTAGAATTGAGGGCTGCTGGGCTAGCCCTGAAGTCAAGACCATGCCTGATTTACCTGACACTGTAGTCTCAGCACTTACCAGCATAGCTCAAATTTGGTAAGTGCTCAATAAATTAGTGTTGACTATTTCATTAATCCCTCTTCTTCCCACCTTCCCCCATCTTTAATGGCGTTCTCTACCCCATTTCAGAAGTAACACTCCGATTTTTAGAATACTTGACATTCAGATTGTTTTTTTTTTAAATATTTTTTTATTTTTTATTTTTTATTTTTTTTTTTGAGATATGGTTTCTCTCTGTAGCCCTGGCTGTCCTGGAACTCACTATGTAGACCAGGCTGGCCTCGAACTTGGAGATCGACTTGCCTCTGCCTCCCGAATTCTGGGACTAAAGTTGTGGATTGTTTATTTTAATAGGATTCTCATGGCTTTCTTTTAAAGTGATTCCAGGTCCATCTTCCCATATCCCAGCTGCTATATCCAGTCATTTTTGTTTGTTTGTTGTTTTTCAAAATGGGGTTTCTCTGTGTAACAACTCCAGCTGTCCTGGAACTCACTCTGTAGACCAGGCTGACCTTAAACTCACAAGAGATCCACCTGCCTCTGCTTCCCCAGTGCTGGGATTAAAGGTGTGCGCCACCAACACCCGGACTTGCTATATCCAATCTTGACTTGTGTAAGCTCCCCCCAAAAACTCCAAAAATGGTGGGGATCCAATAGGAGAAGCTGTAATGAATTATAAAGGATTGTGCAAAGAAATTGTCCTATGATTCAGTGTGTGTGTGTGTGTGTGTGTGTGTGTGTGTGTGTGTGTGTGTGTGCTCTGACTCACTTTTAAAGGACTAGATTCTGGCAGTGATATATTCTGTTTGGACCAGTCCAGTAATAACAAGAAAATATTTAAGAAAAAAAATTGAAGGCATATGAGGGAGGTACAAGACAGAAAAGATTTACAGGACCAGGAGGGATGGAAAGCCTGAAAGATAACGGAGACATTTGGCACCATTTGTCCCTTTGAAGCAGTTGCTATCAGAGAATTTGTTACCCTCAGATTAGGGCTCTACACAGATCTGTGGGGCTGGGATGAGGAAAACTGGCATCCTCTGTGCCAAGGTGGAAGAATGATAATAAATGCCCCACTTCCTCCAAGGACTGTACTTAGGGTTGAAGTTAACCAGAAATAGATTGTCCCAGAAACCAAGAGGAGAAAGACACCAGGAACAGACATCAGATCACTGGATTATTCCTGGAGAGTAAATGCACTGCACCTTTGCCTGTCACTATGGCAGTCTCAGCACGGAGGTAAGAGTATATGTTGTTTGTCCCTGCTGGGTACCTGTGAACGGGAGTCTGCCACTTCCCCTCAGGTTCATGAGTGGGAGTGTTTTTTACTTAATCCTAAACCATGTATTTTTCAGGATGGGATGAGAAATGAGACCAAGAGTCACAGGCATTTAGAGCCAGAAAAGCCCCTGGAGCTCAGTATTATGACCTTGCCTTATTTATCTATTATTTATTTATTTATTTATTTAGTGTGTGTGTGTGTGTGTGTGTGTGTGTGTGTGTGTGTGTGTGTGTGTGTGTGTGTGTGTGTGTGTGTGTCTGCTGTTATCAGCGGGGTCCAAAAGAGGGCATTGGATTCCCTGAAGCTGGAGTCCCAGGCAGTTGTGAGCTGCCTGACTTGGATGCTGGTATGTGAATTAGCACCTCCTTAAAGAGCAGCAAGTGTTCTTAACCACTGGGCCATCTCTCCAGCCCCTACAGTGCTATTTTATAAAAGAGATTTGAGTAGGATAGCCTGTGTTCTGAATCTGCCCATTGTAGTTTTTTGATTGGCCTATTCTCTCTCCCAGTTGTCTTTTCAATATACTCGAGCAAATTTCACTGGGTTTAGCTACTCGGTGACTTACCTCAAATTAGAGTGTTCTGAAAGCCTGCCTTCCACTGAGTTCAGATTTGTTCAAGTCTTACCAGTTAAGATTCTCAACAAGCAGGGTGTTACACACCTGTAATCCCTGAGGCAGCAAGATAGTGAGTTTAAGACCAGCTGGGTTATATACAGTTCAAGGCTAGCTTGGGCTACAAGAGACCAATCTCAAAAAATTTGAATCAGACAAAAGAAGACAAGCAATTTAGAGTCTAACTTTGTGTTGAACATGGAAGAATTAGGGCCTGGCATGTGAAAAACCCTGTGTACAAAATAGAAACGCGTCCAGTGCTGGAGCTCGTCTGCCCATAGATAAAAATCAAATGCGTGCAGTGGCACCGCTTCCTCCTGGTGGCTGATACTGCCAACAGCTCAAGCCTGTTGATAAACAACTCCTTCCCGGGCAGAAGGGAATTGCTGGCCTTGATTTGTGTCATTAAGGGGAACAAAATTGTAAGCAACAGACTGATAGAGCCTCAAACAGGTGCAGCACTAAGAAGGACCAGTTGGCCCCTTTGCAAAAGCAGGCAGTGATGTGTCTCTGAGTGTCATTTGTGGGTGATGAGACAGTGATACTGTCAATCTCACGGGTGGGTCATGACTCATCAGACGTGTATTTTCACTAGGCTTCTTTCTGGGCTATGTGTGTAGAAGACATGGTGTCCTATACATGCAGCTTAGTCCAAAGAGCACCTTGTGCCTCAAGCCTGTCTCAAACTAGGCTGCACTACCCCTACATCAGTTAACATCCGTCAACAGGGTGCCAGAAAACCGTCAGCCGGGGAGGACAGCAGGGTACCCATGTAACCTCCACTCTTCCCTCAAACCATACGTAAAGTGTAACTCAGATTGGATCGAAACCCATGTACAACATCTAAACATTTAAGCCAGGGGTATACCTGGGTAAGAAGGTGTAAGAAGGCTCTGGTTTAATTGCTGATTCCAAAGTGCTAATGAGCGCTCTGTCACTCTTGGTATAAAGCCCTTATCACATGCTTCACACATTTCTTTCCCCTTTTAGGGATTTTGTTCTCATTATTTGGGTAATGCCATTTGCAGCTTTTAACATTGACGACATTCAAGGTGTGTTGTGTTTGTTGTGCAGTATCAGGATCAATCCCAAGGCCTTATACACACCAAGCAAGTGTCTGTCATTTTGTTTTCTTTTTGTTGTCTGCGATGAAACAGAGCTTTCTTCCACCATTCAAAGTGTATGCTGGGTTTCACTGTATGTAGTTGTGCAAACATGACCACAGTTGAATCCTAGAGTGCTGTCGTCATGCCAAGAGAACCTTGAGCTCACTAGCTGCCACTCCCCATTCTTACATACCTCCACACCCAAAACTTCTCACCTGCCTCTGTCTATGAATTCGTCTAATCTGAAAGTGGAATCCACAGCAGACGGAGTTTTCTGATTGGCACCTTACATTTGGAACAGCATTCTGAGGTTCATTCAGGCTATCTCAGTGTCAGCACTTCACTGCTTTTTCTCCCACCCATGGACTACATACCACACTTTGCCGACTCATGTTTGGATTTTGCAGTATAAAATGGTCTCATTAAAAGCATGGCTGCTCGGGCTGGAGAGATGGCTCAGAGGTTAAGAGCACCGACTGCTCTTCCAGAGGTCCTGAGTTCAATTCCCAGCAACCACATGGTGGCTCACAACCATCCGTTATGAGATCTGGTGCCCTCTTCTGGTGTGCAGATATACACGGAAGCAGAATGTTGTATACATAACAAATAAATAAAATCTTTAAAGAAAAAAAAAAAAAAGCATGGCTGCTCTTACAGAGGACCTAGGTTTGGTTCCCAGCACTCAGCACATGGTATCTCAGCAACCATTTGTAACTCTAGTTCCAGGAGATCCAACACCACTTTCTGGGCTCCGTGGACACTGCACACATGTACACACACACACACACACACACACACACACACACACACACACACACACACACATACATGCAGGCAAAACACCTATACACATAAAAAAAAACAAATAAAATCTTAAAAAACAACAAATAACTGGACTTACTACCATCCTCCCAGAATCTGAATGCATGGAGAGGCATATTTTGCAAGCAAAATAGAAAACAGACCTGATGAAGCACTTGGTTCTGTCTCCACATCCAGGTGGACATATCATTCTGCTTTCTTCCCTGCCCTTGTGTTTTTGCTGCTGTGATATTAATTTAAGTCTGGTCTATATTATTCAAATGCTGCCCTGCACGTTGTTAAATTATTAGCACTCAAGTCCAAGGTAATAAATATTCTTCCGAGTGTCTTCAGGCCGTTTCTGTATCTCTCCGGATAGCTGTGACCCGTTAGCAGAGATTGTGCCTCTCACATGAACTGAGCTCCCAGCCTCTTCAGATTAATTTCCTCATTATTGTGAAGCCACTCTCTCATGTTGCTTATAATCTTCCCGTTACTTAATGCATGATAGTCTTGATTTGAGTGCCAGTTCTAAGTGATTAATAGTCACATGTGGCCGATGCCTGTCATCCAGCTTTGTAGAAAGCCCTCTTGGACAGTGCTGGTCTGCCTAGATATTCGGCATAATAAGCACTCAGCAGATATTTACTGAACCACTGAATGTAATCGTGGCTATGATCTATGACAGGAAGTCACCCAACCTCTGCTTTTGTACTTCAGTGTCCCCGGCCTGGGTTATGAGGCAGATTATTGAACTACTAAGCCAGACCTAGGTATCTCTTCCTTCTTCATGTACTTGGGTGTTACCTACTTCTTTAAAATTTTTACCAATTAATCTGTTTTACATAATCCAAAAATAGTGCCCAATAATTAGAAGGTCAACTCTGCCCTAAGTTAAGCACTGCTCACATGAGCCTCATGCAGCTTGGTCAGTGGGCTCTAACATATCACTGATTTTTCCAGATAGTTGAGTCTAGATGCAGTATGCACAGGGTTGAATCAGACCCATATCACCTCTTTCTGGCACCTCCATCTGCCCAAATATAAAGTTCATATCCAGCTCAAAGTTTATCAGTTAGCACACTAGATAGCCAACAAGTTATCCACTGAATGTATGCTGATAAGCTTAACCTTATTTTTTATTATAAATTATTTTTTTAAAGCTTAGCACTTTCTAGACTTTTTGGAGGGGAACACTTTCTGTTGTTAAATATATGTGCAAGTCAATCCTGCTCATTCTTGCCGGAGATTACCTCCTGTCTCTCTACTGTTACACTGCCTCTTTTCTCTCCTTGAATAAAAATGCTTGCCTGTTTCACATAACGTAAAGAGCATGAAAAGGAAGACTGGGAGGGAAAGGGGCCAGCCTCCTGTTGTCACAGGCAGCTGCTGCTCACTTACCACTGTGTGCCCTGCTTCCTCTGAACACATGTATTAAAAAGTGTCACGGACTTTTTGTCAACAATACATCATGTTTAATTGTATGCTTTTATTATTTAAGTTAAAAATTGAGACTGAGTTACATTCAGTGAACATCTACTTTGAATTTAGCTCTGCTATTCTCTGTCCACGTTATCTATCATTTCGTCATACTTTTAACATTGGTTAAAAAAATAACATTTAGTATTGTGTGTGCATGCATACATGCTCCTGGGCTATAATGTGCATATGGAGGTCAGAAGATGGCTTGTGGGAGCCTGTTCTGAGACCCAAGGATTGAAGTCAGGTTGCCAGGCTTGGTGTCAAGTATCTGTATCTACTGAGCCATCTGATCAGTCCAATTTCTCCCCTTTTATTGAAAATAGATTCTTTTCTCTGATTACAGTTTCCTCTCCCTCTCCACCGAGTTCCCCCATCTCCCCTCCCATCCAGATCCACTCCCTTTCTATCTCTGATAGAAAAGAACAGGCTTCTAAGGGATAGTAGCAAAACACAGCGAAATATAACAAGAGAAAAGAAAAAACATCACATTGAAGTAGGACAAGGTAAACCAACCAGGAACCAGAGACGCACTTGTCCACACTCTAAGTTCCCTCGGAACACCACACAGAAAGCTATGCTGCACATGCAGAGGACCCGGTGCCAGCCAGGGTAGGCCCTGTGCTTGCTGCATCCGTTTCTGAGTTCATGTGAACCTTGCTCAGTTGATTAGAGGACCTTGTTCTCCTGGTGTCCTCATCTCTCTCCTCTTCTGAAGTGTCCCTGAGCCCTGAGGGAGGGTTTGATGAAGACATCCCATTTAGAGCTGTGTGTTTCAAGGTCTCTCACTCTGCAGAGTGTCTGGTGTGGGGCTCTTTATTTGTTCCCATCTGCTGCAGGAGGAAGCTTCTCTGATGATGGCTGAGCAAGTCACTGATCTGTGAGTGCAGCAGAATGTCATTTAGGTGTCATTTTTATATGTAGTATTTGGTTTTAAACGAGGTCTCTGGGCTATCTAGTCTCTGGTTTGTGGTCACCCAAGCAGTGTCAGGTATGTTGGGTGTCATCTTGTAGAGTGGGCCAGACATTGGTTGCTTACTCCCGCAAGCCTTGTGTCAGCATTGTCCTAGCATATTTTACAGGTGGGACAGCGTTGTTGCTCACAGGCTTTGTAACTGAGTTGATGCTTACATGTGTCTTTTGGTAGCCTGAAGAGCACCTGTACCAAAGAGACTAGATTATGGGAGTGAGGGCTCTGTGTCAGCACCAGCTCCACCTCCCCGCATCCAGTGAGTTCTGTGGGTGTTGTCTTCGGCAACTGGGCCCTGCTGTCAGTTTGTATAGAGCAACCTGTTGTCCTGGCAACAGCCTGGGTTGTTTGAAGATTTCAGTGGAACCCCTTTGGCCAACAACTCAATTGGATGTGACCCAGTCCTGGTACTGGAAGCTTATTTTGCTGACAAGAGCTATCCGGGTAGGACTTTTGTCTCCTTCATTATTTAGAGACTTCATAGGATTGCCTTCTATATTTTAGAAAGTTTCCATACCACCCCTCAAATGCCTCTTAATTCTAGCTGTCTCTCCCTACTTTCCCTTTATCAACTCCATTTCCCTTCTCCTTCCCCTCCTGATCTTTCCACTCCTGTACCCACTGTAATTTATTTAATGGCTGGTATCCACATATAAGTGAATATGTACCATATGTATTGTTCTGGGTCTGATTAGCTCACTTAAGATTTTTTTTCTAGTTCCATCCATTTGCCTTCAAATTTCATGATACAACTTTTTTTTTAACAGCTGAGTGCTACTCCATTGTATAAATGTACCAAATTTTCTTTATCCATTATTGTGTTGAGGGGCATTTAGGTTGTTTCCAATTACTGGCTATTATGAACAGTGCAGCAATGAGCATGGTTGAGCAAGTGTCCTTGTGAGAGGATGATGTGTCCTTTGGATATCTGCCCAAGAGTGGTATAACTGGATCTTGTGGTAGATTGATTCCCTCCTCCTGAGGAACTGCTGCACCCATTTCCACAGTGGCTGTACAAGTTTGCACTCTTACCAGCAATGAAACTGTGTTCACCTTATTCCACATTTTCAGCATGAGTTGTCACTTGTATTATTGATCTCAGCCATTCTGACAGGTGTAGAATAGAATCTCAAAGTAGTTTTTATTTACATTTCCCTGATAACTAAGGTGTTGAACATTTTAAAGTGTTTCTTAGCCATTTAAAGAGTTTCCTGTATTGAGAATTCTCTGTTTAGATCTGTACTCCATTTATTAATTGGATTGTTTGGTTTTCTGATATCTAGTTGCTTGAGTTCTTCATATATTTTGGATATTAGTCCTCAGTCTGATGTGGAATTGGTGAAAATACTTTCCCATTTTGTAGGCTGCCACTTTGTCCTAAGGATGTGCCTTACAGAAGCTTTTCAGTCTCATGAAGTCCCATTTTATTAATTGTTGATCTTAGTGCCTGTGACAATGGTGTTGTGTTCAGAAAGTTTCCTATGCCAGTGAGTTCAAGGCTGTTCCCCACTTTCTCTTCTGTGAGGTTCTTCTGTCTCTTCTGTCAGTGTATCTGGTTTTGTGTTGAGGTCTTCGATCTACTTGGAGTTGAGTTTTGTGCAAGGTGATAAGTATGGATCTATTTAATCAGTCCAAATTTTTAAAAAATATTTTTATACAATGTCTCACCTCTCACAAGATCTTACTCTGGCTGACCTGGAACTGGCTATGTAGGCTGGCCTTGAACTCACAGAGGTCCTCCTGCCTCTGCCTTGTGAGTGATATATTAAAGTTGTTTATCTATCATGCCCAGTTCCAAATTTTATTTAAGGACTCTGAAGTACTTCATTTACTGAGTATACACGAGTGGCTCAGCTAATCCCCACTGTTGGATTAGACGGTCTTGGATCTTTTTCTTTTTTCTTTTTTGGTTTTTCGAGACAGGGCTTCTTTGTGTAGCCCTGACTGTCCTGGAACTCCCTCTGTAGACCAGGCTGGTCTTGAACCCACAGAGATCCACCTGCCTCTGCCTCCTGAGTGCTGGGATTAAAGGCATGCACCACCCTTGCCTGGCACATTAGTATTAGTTTTAGAGACTGCCGCCTAGCCTAACCTGGCCCAGACATGGATGCTTGTCCAAGCCCTTTGCCCATTTATGATTTTTGTTCTTATTAAGATGCAGGGTTTTTCTGATGTATTCTGGATAGTAAATACTGACCAGATGAGTAATCTGCAGATACTTTCTCCTGTAAATTATTTTTTCAGTTAATTTCCTGTATGCAGAAGTATTTCTTCATTTGTTTATTTTTATTTGTGTGGGTGGGCACAGTATGTACTTACAGAGACCAGACATTGACTTCATGTCTATGAAGTCATTGACTTCTCCATCACTCTCTATCTTATTTTTTTGAGATGTGTTCTCTCACTGAACCTGGAGCCAGGGATCCTCCTGTCTCCACTTCCCAGCGCTGGGATTCCAGGACGTGGGTGCCATACTTAGCTTTTTATGTAGTTGCTAGGCGTCTGAACTCAGCTTCATGGCTACACAGCAAGCACTTTAACCACAGCTTGCCAGGCCCTGTGTGCAGAAGTTTTCAAGTTTCATATATTCTCATTTGTCTATTTTCACATTTGATTTTTGTAACTGAGAAATTAAGAAAATTCGGTGTCCTGAAACTTTATGCTTTCTTTGGGGTGTCTTGTGGTTTTAAGTCTTGGTTTATTGTGAGTTTACCCTTCATGTAGGGTTTGAGGTTCAACTTTATACCTTTTGTGTGTGGTGATCCAGTTTTCCCAACACTGTGTGTTGAAGGCTGACCCTTAGAAGCTTGATGAAGACCATTTGACTGTATATTCAAAGGTTTGCTTCAGGGTTTTCTATACTGTTTTACTGCCTGCCATATGTGTGTCTTTATGCTAGTACCATGCCATCTTGGTGGTTCTGTTGTGTGTTTGAAAATAAGAAGTGTGAGACCTCCAGCTTCACTATTTTTCAAGATTATTTTGGGTAACCAGAGTCCCTTGAGATTTTGTGTGAATGTTAGGAATATTTGTTTATTTTGTGTTACAGGTATCATTTTCTGATTATAAAGCTCAGACTTTAGTATAGAGTTCAGGCTGGCCTTGAACACAATATTTCCTGCCTCATTTTCCCAAAGTCTTGAATTATAGGTGTGTGCCACCATGTCCAATACAGAAAATTTTCTATGTCTAAGTTTTCAAAATGACATCTGGATTTTGTTTTGTCTTGAAATAGTGTCTTCCACTGATGCCCAGGCTGGTGACAAATTCACATGCCCATATGATCCTCTTGCCATAGATTCCCATTTTGCTGAGACTATAGGTGAATGCCAACCGTCAACATTGGGATTTTAATAGGGAATACATATATTTGAAATGTAGGAGGGCAACAGGGGAGAGCGGAAAGCTGTAAAGAAACATAAATGGCTGTAGTGAATCACAACAGGAAATCACCAGGAGAGTGCCAAGGGCTGCCTGGTCTTTAGGGACAAGGGTGTAGGATCTGGGCCAAAAGCTGCACACTGATCAGTAAGTATTAAGAGCTAAGGATTCCAGACTTCCCAGGCTTAACATGAGAGCTTAACAATGTCAAGGGCTGAGGAGCCCTCAGGCTTTCCTGGAAAGCCCACATACTGAAGGGTCCCGATTGCCTAGGCCGCACCACTTGTTGTTGCTTCCACCTGCTTGCTACTTTCCCTCAACAGGGAAAGAAAGTGCCAAAGACCACCCCTTGAAGAGCTCCTTGCTGACACCGTGTCATCTAAGTGGAGCAACAGAACTGACAGCAGCTTGAGGAATGTTTGTGTCACTGTTTCCTCACTTGTTTTTGCCAGTGTTGGCATCATGCCTTTGACAGGTCTGGTGTGAGGTGTGTTTATTTTTATTATTGTTGTCTCTCCTGGTGAACTGAACCTCCAGTCACCATGTAATTCCATTCCTTTGTCCCCATGACAGGTTTGAGGTTCAGAAGCTTATTTGTATAGACCATCTTTTCTATCATTTTCAGCCTGGTATGAACTGAGGTCTAGAATGGTTCTAGCTGGATCCTATTTTATCCACTAAGCAAGTCTTTTAATTGGAGAATTTAAGTCTCTTATATTTAAAGTAGGTACTATTACTTGGTTATTTTCTGTTTGTCTCCTCTTTCTTCTCTTGCTGCCTTCTTGATCTTTCTTAGTGATGTGTTTTACTTTCTTTCTCATTTCCTTTTGTATACATTCTGTACTTTTTGATATGGCAACTATTGCAATTACATAAAACATCTTAAAGTTATAACAATTTACTTTAAAGTGATAAGTTTCTGATCAATTAACTCTTTTATAGCCTAATTTATTTCCCTCATTTTATATTACTTATGATACAAATTACTGCTTTTTATCACATATTCAGTGAAATAGATTTGTAGTTCACTGTTACACTGACCATAAACTTTCTAGCGCTCTCTGGTGAAGTAAGCTTTCTCTGGGGCCTAATTTAACCTTTCCCTGTAATTTATGAAAACGTGATAAACTCTGAGCTCAAAAGAACAGCATCATAATTGGACTGGAGCTCTATTTCTCGGTTATTATGAATGATAATAATAGCTCATGTTTTTTGAGGATAGACCCGGGTGTTGTAATCAGTTAACATAGATCATCTCATTTAATCTTTGCAACCATCACAGGAGCTTGATGCTGTTAGTGCTTCCTTCTTGTGGGGGAAGAGCCCAGGGCAAGAAAAGTGAAAACAAGGGAGTAGTGTATCCTCGGTGGGTCCCAAGCTT
The DNA here is from genome assembly GCF_003668045.3 of Cricetulus griseus. Classification (NCBI taxonomy): domain Eukaryota; kingdom Metazoa; phylum Chordata; class Mammalia; order Rodentia; family Cricetidae; genus Cricetulus; species Cricetulus griseus. The sequence continues at coordinate 186,195,245 of NC_048598.1, read as the reverse complement.
ACTAATTAGATGTTCAGAGTTGTACAGAACTTCTGGATATTCTGCACATTTGCATTCACATCCATTCTTACTTTTTTTTAAGATTTTATTTATTTATTATGTATACAACATTCTGCTTCCACGTATATCTGCACACCAGAAGAGGGCACCAGATCTCATAACGGATGGTTGTGAGCAACCATGTGGTTGCTGGGAATTGAACTTGGGACCTCTGGAAGAGCAGCAGTCGGTGCCCTTAACCTCTGAGCCATCTCTCCAGCCCCCATTCTTACTTTTTTAAACACGAGTATTTTGCCTATATATATGTGTGTCTGTGCACCAGGTGCATGCAGTACCCTCAGAGGCCTGAAGAGGGCATCAGATCCCCTGTAACGGGAGCTACAGATGGTTGTGAGCAGCCTTGTGGATGCTGGGTGTCAAACCTGGGCCCTCTGCAAAAGCAGCAGCGCTCTTCACTGTCAAGCCATCTCTCCAGCTCCTTGCATTCATTTTCTTTAATTGAAATGATTTACATTTGATGTGTGTGTGCATATGCACACGTGTACTCCAGTGTGGATGGAGGTCAGAGGACAACTTTCACCATGTGCCCAGCACCGTCACCCGCTCTTCCAGAGTAATTAGCCCATTGTCTTTACTGTGCCTTCACAGGAAGTCTCGGGGATGGACAATATGGAGAGAAGTTGTTTGCTGGAATGTAGCAAATGGTCTCTAGTCTAAATAAAGTCATAGTTTCCATGTAAAATGCATCAGCAAGTAACTGTCCACATTCACTATTCTGTCACTTAAAACCCCATTAGGAGGTACCAGCATAATTAAATACCAATTACAGCCTTTTAGGCTTTCTTTATTCTGCCTCTCCAAACCTCCCCACTGCTGCCGTGAGTGTGTATGTGTGTGTGTGTGTGTGTATGTGAGTGTGTGAGTGTGCGTGTGTGTGTGTGTGAGTGAGTGTGAGTGCGTGCGTGCGTGTGTGTGTGTGTGTGTGTGTGTGTGTGTGTGTGTGTGTGTGTGTGTGAGTGTGTGTGTGTGTGAGTGTGTACCGTGTGTACCAGAAGTCATCTTCTGAGTATCATTCCTCAGGTGCCATTCACTTTATTTTTTGTTTTGTTTTGTTTTGCTTTGCTTTTTGAGGCACCATCTTTCATTTTGTCTAAAGTTCAGCTAGGCTGCCTGGCTAAGAAGCCTCAGAGACCCGCCTGTCTCCTCTTGCCCATTGCTGGGATGACAAGGCTATGTCACTGTCAGGGTTCTGGGATCAAGCTCACATCCTCATGCTTGTGTGGCAAGTGCTTTACTGACTGAGCTATCTCCCCAGCCCTCTCCAGACCAGTTCAAAAAGCATGTCATCTCCTGTAGTCACAGCAGCAGCCACTCTTCTGGCACAAATTTTCTTCATTAGCTTTCCAACCTGGGGACAAAAAGATTGAGAACATTTGACTTATAAAGAAGAAAGATTTACTGTGGCTCAGTGTCAGAGGTTTCTGTCCGTGGTCACTTGGTTGTTTGCTTTGGTTCTGATGCAACACAGTACACATGGCAGAAGCATATGGTAGAGGAAGCTGCTCATTAGAAGCCTAAAAACATGATAGGGGTTAGCATCCTAATGTCCTAATGGCTGGCTGGCTTCACCTATGTTCTACCTCCTTGTATCAGTCACTTTTCTTATTACTGTAACCAAGTACCTGAGTAGAAGAAACTTACGGAAGGAAGGGTTTATTCTGGCTTCCAGTTTGAGGACAGTGTCCCACCGGGAGGAGGCAGGCTGGTTACATTGCATCTGTAGTCAGTAAGTGGAGAGTGAACAGTTAGTGGTGCCAGCTCTAAAACCTCAAGGCTTATACCACAGTGGCCAGCTTCCTCCAGCATTCTCCTGAAGGAACTTCCTAAAGATTCCACAGCCTTCCTAAATGACACCGCCAGCTTGTCCCTGAATGTTCAAACACATGAGCTCATGGTGTGTATGAGAGGGGGTGCATTAAACATTCAAATCACAGGACTCCTAACACCCCCATTGCTACCTAATAGCTCAGTGGGCTGGCGGCCAAGCCTTCCGTATAAGCCTTTGGGGTCTGGTCTTCACTTGGTAAGGTGTGAATTGTGGCTTCGTCTTTTGACTTGTCTCATCTGTTGAGGATAGAGAGCAGTGCTAGCCTTGTAGGTGTTACTGGTGAAATCTTTATTGATTGATCACATACTTGCTTTTCATTTTCCCAGTTCTCCCTCTATTCTGAAAATGTTGTCTTGACAAAATTCAGTCCATCAGGACAATACTGGAACAGCTCCCTTGTTCAGAAGGATAATCCCCCATTAGAAGATTGCTGACTTGATCCAATTTTATCTTCCTGGGAAACCTCTCAAGTCCACTAACATCTGATTCACTCACCAGCTAAGTGATGCTCCATGTCTGACCCTGGAACAGAACAGCGAAATGTGCCGAGCTTCTCCTCGAAGAACTTACACTTCCTTAGTCTGCAGTGATAGCTGTAGTCTTCCTTTTTTAAGAATATTTAGAAGTAGTTTTAGTCTCTGTTCTGTTCCATTAATATTTAAGACCACATGAAACAATTGAGTGGTGAGAAAGATTACCCTGATACATAACTGAAATCAAGCTGTTTTGTCTACTGCTGCTGTTGAGACCACACTCTACCTTTCTTCCCTCCCTCCCTTCCTTCCTCCCTCCTTCCCTTCCCTCCCTCCATTCCTTCCTTCCTTTTTAATATTTACTTATTTTGTGAGCGGGGAAGAAGATACCTGTGTGCCACAGCATTTACATGGAGTCAGTTCTTTTCCCCTACCACGTAGGTCCCAGGAATTGAACTCGGGTTTTAGGCTTGGCAGCAAGTACTTTACTGATTAAACCATCAGTTTTTTTTTAAGAATGACCAGTTGTACATAGTGGTTTTCATTACATTTGTGTATACTGTATTTTGATCTTACTAATTTCTTGTTACCCTTTCTTATCCCTCCCATTCCAGCTGCATGACCAAGTAAGTTCCATTAGGGTTGTTCATGGGAGCACAGACACCTTATGGGTGGCTACTCCATTAAAGAAAATGTCTTTCCCTACTCTAGCAACATATAGGTACTCAGGGAGGGGTGGAGTCTGGAGGTGAGGGTGTGGTCCAGTTTATGGCAGACTGTCACTTTTCTCGTCACATTGACTGGTTATGAGCCTCTGTAGTTACCTCTGCCCACTGCAAAAATAAGTCCTGGCCAAAGCTGACAATGGCAATAGTGCTCAGGTTTTTGTCCTTTTGGAGTTGACTTTTTCTTTCTTTTTGTCCAGGATGAGATTAGAAAAAGAGACAGTCTTGTTCAATTTGTGTTTTTGGCATCTTTGTCAAAAGTTGTGTGTACTTATATCTGGGTCCTCTGTTCTAGTCCACAGATTGTGTGTGTGTGTGTGTGTGTGTGTGTGTGTGTGTGTGTGTGTGTGTGTGTATTGTCTTCATTGCTATGGCTCTATAGTATATCTTAGAGTCAGGATTGCGCTGGCTAAATGATATCTTGTTTGTTTCCATATGAAGGTTAAGCTTCAAATTTTATTATCTCTTTCACTGGGCTGCTTTAAAAGTGATCTCTCTGTGTCCATTTTCTATTAAAAATGAGAACCAGATTGCATTAACCCCTGTAAAAAAAAAAAATACCTTCTTTGATGCCCCATTTCATAAAGTCCTCTTACCTTCCTCTGTTCGGCACCTGTTTACCTTGTCTGTCCCATGTGAGATAGATGAATGCTAAGTTACTTTCCCTTTATTTGGGGCCTTTTCACAAATGATTCCTCTGTGGTTTAGGATCATTCCCTGACACTTGGTCGATGGGACCCCTGTCATTCAAATCTTGATGCAAATGCCATTGTCTTTTTTTTTTTTTTTTTTTTCCAATCACCTGTTCTCACTTGAAGCATTCCCTGGCTTCCCATCCATTTATCACCTGGCCTTTAACATTAGAATTAAATCATCACTAGATGGTGGTGCATAGGTCACTCTAGGGACTGAGGCAGACTCATTTTGAGTTTGAGGCCTGGCCTACCTAGGGAGACCCTGGGTCCCTAAAAGGAGCTACTACTGCAGTTTACTGCTCTGTGTGTTGACCATCTGAAATGTTGTTTAGCACCAGGAGCTAAACGGGAGTATTGGGTGTGTGTGTCCATGTGTATGCACGTGCATGGAGTCTAGAGGTCAATGCTAGGTGTCGTCCTCATTAGGGTTCCATCCAGCCTTATTTTCTGAGACAATCTACCGCAGAACCTGGACTTCACTGGTGGCCAGCAAGTCTACCTCCTCAGTGCTGGAATTGCAGGCATGTACCCCTATGCCTATCCCAGCATACTTGGGCATCCTAATTCAGGTCCTTATGACTTGTGCATAAGTACTTTATAGACTGAGCCTTGGCTCCAGTCCCTCCTTCAAATACTTGTTAAGGGAAAGCAAACAAGATCTCTGAGAGAGTGTCGATCCGATGGAAGAGTCTGTTACGGATGGGAATGCAAAAACTCCACACTGCTGAGCAGTAGTGAATTTTAAGATGTAACTATGTTTGCTTTGAGTAAAACATTTCCTTTTGGTGACTTAATTTAGATTTTCTCAAAATAAAGATACGGAGTGGTTTTACATTTTTATTTTAAATATCACTGGAAGTCCAGTTGAACTGTGTAATTGGAGTAGGATGTAGTTTACAATGTAACAGTCATATATGCCCCATCAGTTTAGAAAGGTTTGAGTTTTAAAATTTTTTAGAAAAAATTAATTCATCTAGAAGTCTAGGACATTGAGTGATCTCAAGACAATATTAACCAAAGATTTCCTGTATATGCCTAACTGTTTTATGGTGCTGGAATTTCCTTTCCAGCCTGGTCCTGCTGCTTCAGCCCCAAGCAGACATACAGAGACACTATATTAATTATAAAACTGTTGGCCGATGGCTAGGGCTTCTTATTGGCTAGCTCTGTCTTAATTATTAGCCCATAACTACTAATCTATGTATTTCTACATGGCCTTATCTTACCAGAGAACACCTGGCACATCCATCCTCCTGGTCTCTATATGGCGTCTCTTTGCAGTCTCCCTCTGCCCACCTTTCCCAGAATTCTCCTTGTCTCCTAGTCCTGCCTATCTTCCTGCCTTTATTGGCCAAACAGTGTTTTATTCATCAACCAATTAAAGAAACATATACAGAAGGACATCTCCCCATCAGTTCTACTCTCTGATAGCTCAGATGGGACTTAAACGTAAGAGTCACAGCTAGTGACCCCTCACTTTGAAAATGGGAAAGTTGGGGATGGTGGCCCAAAACTGCAAAGGATTTCTCTAAGTTGTATTTATATAGCAATGTGTCTTTTTAAAAAGGTTCTGTTAGTTAGGGTTACTATTGTTGTGATGAAACTCATGATCAAAGCAACTTATAAAAGAAAGCATTTAATTGAGGACTTGCTTACAATTGCAGAGGATTAGTTCATTATCATCATGACAGGAAACATGGCTCTGAGAACTCATATCTGATCTGTAAGTTGTAGGCAGAGGGAGAGCAAGACTACGCCTAGCATAGACTTTCAGAAGTTCAACCCCAGTGACAACAAGCCCGCACACCTTAATCCTTCCCAAATAATTCCAGCAACTCCAGACCAAGCATTCAAATATAGGAGCCTTCAGGTGTCATTCTCATTCAAACTACCATAGGTTGTATGTATATTTTGGGATAAGTGGTAATATCTGGCCGGTTCTGAAGCTGCCTCCTCAGGTCTCCCCAGCCAGTCCTGTCAGACCTGTGCTAGTCCAAGTTGCTCAACATAAGACAGTATGTGGGGTTTTGTTTTGTTTCATTATTTATTTTCCTAGCTGGTTTGGTCAGGAAGGGGATTGGGTGAGCTTTTGACACATAACATGAGCCTCCATCAGTTGTGGTTACTGTGTGCCCTGCCTTTATTTCGTCATCTTTACAGCATCCCCTCAGTGTAGCCCGTGGAGCTTGAGGCTCACTTAGCCTTTACGAACAAGCCTTGGGGTTTCCCAGTAGAGAGCACCACACCAGGATTCAGAGCTCCTCCTTACTGCAACCACTGTGGAGGAAGGTAATGCGTTCCCATCGGGGGCCAAGGAGAACTGGAGGCGCAGGTGCATGAAATATGGACCTAAGTCACTGAGGAGCCCCACCATCCTGTGAAACATCCAGGTGGCAGGTGTGAGAGGCAGACCCAAGTCCAGGACAGTGAGGCTCTGGAGGCTGAGTGCTCAGCTGCAGAGCTGAGACTACAAGGAAAGGTGCTGCCGAGTGGTGCAAATGGACTCAGGAGAGGGTTAGCAGCAGGGTTGTAATCGGAACTAAATGAGACTAGAAAGATGCAGGCATCTGAGGACACTCCCAAGTGCTCCCTACTCACTGGAAACACCCCTGCTTGGACCATGGGTTGGATGGGAGTAGTATTTTTAGACATGACTCTGATTTCCATTTGTGTCTCCTGTTTCTCTCTCCACAGAGTAGTGAATGTTCGTATCTGTAAATGTCAGGACTGCTTTCTTGTTTTACTTGATTGGCACATCAGACTCTGCTCATATGCTCGGTTCTTATTTTGTTTCACGTGCATCATGGCTGTGTGCCCACAACCTAAAAATGTGAAAGGGAAAACAGTTGCCAAGTAAAACTGGTAGGACAACAGGATTTGAAAGGCTCCTCTTAGGCTCTCGTTGTGCAATCGAGCACCACAGATCAGAAGTTTGCTTTCTTGGAAAATTGTTAGAAGCATGTTGCTTCTAAAACGCAGGTGTTCATGTTACCCTAAGGTCACTTGTTTAAAAAATTCTCATTTAGTTTGAAAATTGACAATTTGACAATTGTCAGGGACATGAAAACATTTGTGCTAATGTTTGTGTTGTACATAGCACCCCCAATTTTTTCTTTAGAAAAGTCCCAGGCAGCCATTGTCCAGTGACTGGGAAAGAGGGCTCTGCCACGCTGCAGGGACTGTCTGCAGACCATTGTAGGACTGTGACATTGGAACAGAGGAGACTGGGGTTAATCAGGGCAGCTGTGGTGGCCTATGAGAATAGCACTGACAGGATCTGCCAGAGACCTGATGCCATCCAAGGTGTGTTTGGGTTCTGAATGGTATCTCACAGCAGGGCCGTAGGCTCCTGCACCTTCTGCAAGAGCCTTTCTATTTATCTAAGGTATTTGCTTTGTTTAGGGCTGTATGGAAGTACTAATTTAAAAAATAAGTAGCCAAAGAACTAACATGCAGTTATTCCCTCCTAGTACACAGGGAAGTTAAGTCCTAAAGCCGGAGTATGTGTTTTCTGCATCTCAGGTCTTTGATAGATGCCTTGGAGTGACCGTTTGTGTAATTTAACATTTTATGGTCACAGAAGTACTCTCTGGCCCTATTTCAGAGAAAATTGGAGCTGTTAGAAGTCTTGGCCGATCACTTCACTTACTATTCCTTATACTCTCTTACATTGCGGTGTTAACAGAACCATGTGGTCAAGGATCTGCCTGGTCTGAGAGGCAGACTCCACTTCCCATTGGTCCCAACATCTGTAAGCTCAGGTTTCTACCTGCTTTCTTCCTGAGTGTATCTGAGCAGTTAAGCCTTTTAGAGGTCTCTTACCTTGCCATAAATCTGGTAATCATAACATCCAGTCCAATTATATAAGGTAGCATACACAGATTGTAGTATCCCAACCCTACGATGTAATTTACTTTCTGCATTGCTGTGACCAAATTCAGACTCAATAAGAGGCAACCTAAAAGAGGAGGAAATAATTTTGCCTTATTGTTTGAGGGCATACAGTCAGTCAGTCCATCATGGCAGAGAAGCAATTGATAGCAGGCAGCTCCATGATAATAGGAACATGTGTCTGGGGCCAGGCTGTAAACCTCAGGGTCCACCCTCAACAGCCCTCTCTCTCAGTGAGGACCTACCTCCAAAGTCTGTGTGTCTCCATCTGGGGATCAAGTGCCCAAACACACCTTTCTTAGAGCTGCTAGCTGCCCTTCGTCTATTGAATAGATCTGGTGGCAGCTTGAACTAGATGGCTCATTAGTATTAAGACACCATTAGAGCATGTTAGAGTTAGACAAACCACTATCCACGCTATGGCTCTTCCACTTATGGCTGTGTGATATTGAAAACATTACATTAACTACATCAGGCTTTGGTTTTTTTATTGTTAATTGCTGGATCCTAGATAGTGGTGTTTAAAATGCTCTTGCTAATAGGATTTGGTTTCTAAGCATTTATGTGTGCTAACTCTTACCAGGATCTTAGGGTATAGTCCAGAAAGGTCTAACCAGCCCCCACCCCACCACCAGTGAGTTATTGATGGAAAACAACTGTGGGGCCTGGAAGTCCTCCAACCCTGTCCTCCACATAGATAGACTTACTTCCTAAGTCTTCCCATGTTATTGCTACATAGTATTACACACTATATGGCATTTAATTATGAGTTAAAGCATATGGAATATATATAGATATATGCAAATACTATAGCATTTTACATTAGTGACTTGAACATGTGTGGATTTATCTATTCAGAGACCCAATATCCCACAGATGCCAAGAGACAAATAAATGTATCTCCCTTGACCAAGACAGTGTTTTTCTGTAACTCACTCTGTAACCAGGCTGGCATTGAACTTGGTGATCCACCTGCCTTTGCCTTGAGTGCTAGGGTTAAAGGTGTGCACCACCATCCCCAACTTGAAGAGTCCCCAATAATGAGATCTCTACAATGAGAGAGCATCGTATGAGGCAGTAAAAATGGTGCAGAGCATTTACTTAATGCTGTATGCTCTATAAGCACTTAGACACATGCCTGTTGGCGTGTGTGAAAGACACACAAGCTGCATTCATGTCACTTCAGCCTTACCTGGGAGGATCTAGCTTGCCAGCAGTTAGTATTAACAGGTAGGGGTTCTGGGATTTTAAACCAGGCTGTTTGATAATGTGGAGTGTCCTGTGTCTGCTACAATGTGATTCTGTCAAAAAGCTATTGTTACCAGAAGGTCACACTCAGAGGCTTGTGAGGGATACTGGGGAAGGTGTTCAGATCAGCTTGGTTGTGGATTGGGACCCAGGACCCCAGATCTCCCTTACTCGCCTGTCTGTTTCATGGGCCTGCTCATTGTGTTTCCCTGAATTGAGTTCTGGGGTCCTCTTTCTCTGTGAGACGGAGATAGCCACATAAAGAGTTTCACCTCAACCCAGAGCATCTTTGTGACTGAATACTCAATCACTTTTCTCCCAGACCAGACATAGGGTACAGGCCAAAGCAGGTTCTTTCAGCAACCCCCTTTTGAATATTCCCTTTTTGTCAGTGCTATCCCAGGAATACAGAGCTTACTCCATGTGAACACCCCTGCTGTGGTGGGACCCTCACCCCCAGATATGTGGGAGAGACATGTCAATGCTGTAATGCCACACAGTGCACAGCAGAGAAGAGAGCCACTCATGGTCCTAGCTAGTTCAGAACAAGCAGGTACCGCTGTGGCCGCAGGGTAGCAGAATGCATACCTGCCCTGGCTGGGACCAACCAAGAAAGGAGGAACCACCAATGTCTGGCTGAGTTTGGTGTTTGTTTGTTTTGTTTTGATTGAGACAGGGTTTCTTTGTGGAGCCTTGCCTGTCCTAGACTAGCTCTATAGTCCAGGCTGGCCTGGAACTCACAGAGATCTGCCTCCCAAGTGCTGGAATTAAAGCCATGCACCACCATTGCCCAGCTGGTATTTTTGAAGTTTTAACTGAAGAAACAATACCTCATAACCCAGGGTTTTTGCTTAGTCTTGTGGGCATAGGGATAAAATAAGGTGGCATTAAAATCATATTTGGAGAAGTGCTTTGACAGAGTTTTAGGATAGAATGCAATAAGGAAATCCAGTTACTGATGGGAGAGATACAGAAATGCTTAAGACCAGAGCTCAGGCAGTAGGTGTGAAAAGGGTCAGCCTCCAGAACCTTCCTGAAGTGGAATCACAGTTAGTAACTGATTTTATTTGTAAAAAGTTGAGTGACTCAAGTTTTTATTTGAGTTTCTTTATTTTATAAAAATTTGCAATCCAAATGCCGAAGATTTTCCTTCATAGCAGGTTTCAGAAGGCAGCCTCAGTACACTTGCCAAATCTCACCAGCCTGAGCTTTACAAAACGGGTAAACATTTCTCTTTCCTTTTGGCTGACATCTCATTTCCTTTTTCTCCTATTCTGAAAGTATTACAGCAATTTTTGTACTTCAAGGAACCAACATGATGCACCCGTAACTGAATAATCCAATAAAGGAGACCACTAATAAAGATGGCCCTCCAGGGTCATTTTAGCCATGGCATGGTGATGAGTGTGAACTTTGACTGTGGCACCAGAGAAGTGTGTGTCCCTGTGCTAGTTTGGCAGTAGGTCAGACAGTGGATTTGGAGGAATTGTTCAACTCTATGGCTGTCCTTAAGTAGCCTGGATACCGCTTGCATGATGCTCATTTGTAACGTGGGTCATGTCTGATCTTTGTAGCAGCAACAGCCTTGGGAAGATGAGGTCATTAGGCAGATCACAGTAGAGCAGGTCTCATGCTCGTGGCAGAAGCCCCACCCCACTCTATACAAGTCTTGGAGGTGGGGTGTATTACGTGATTTACCCAGGATCCTAGGCGCACCCTGGGTTCGACTTATTTCTCTAGACTAATCCAGCTCCCAGCCTGAAGTGTAAGCATTCACTGCATTAATCAGACTTGCTGGAATGATCACATGGTTTTCTAGCTGCCTCCCCTGTTAGCTGCCGTTTGTCAGCAGCTGGCGGAGCTGGAGGCTGCAGGCCCCTGTTTGCAGAGAGCCTTTTACTTCAAAATATTGGGGGGTGTGGAAACCTTGCCTCTTTTTTTCTGCTCTTTGCACCATCTGACTGACTAAATGGTTGTCCTCGATACCAAAAAGGCTGCCATACAATCCAAGGAAATTGGCTCTGACTAGGTCATGTTTGCATTTGAAGAATTCAGGTATGTTCTGGGTTTTTTCTCGATCTGATGCTGGGTTTTTGTTCTCTCTAGGTTTTTGCTGTGTAATGACTGCTTGAGCTCTGGCTGGTTCTACACACCAAAAAGGGGGGTTCTTGTCTGCATTTGGTGGGGTTTATCAAGGTGGCGGGGGGTCAGGGATGTTTACTGCATGGAAGTGCAGCATGGATAATTGGTTTCATCTCGTGTGAATTCAGGGAGGACCCCACCTTGTGCATCCTGCAAGCTGTTCTTGCTGGTGTAGAGTTATGAATACAGAAGAGCAACTGTGTGTCCGGAACGAGTCTTTTGCTATCTTTTGTTTTCTTCCTTTGTCAAACTCATGCAGGCTACTGCTGCTTTTCAAAAAAAAAAAGGCGGGGGGGGGGGCTGTGGCAGCAAGGGTGAAAAATTCTGCAAATGGATCTGCATGGCAGGGTTGGATTTGGCTCTGGTTTCCTGTTAGTAAAGCCGCAGCTAGGCTGCTTTCTGGGATGTGCCTTGACAACGTTTGTTAACAGGGTGCTTCTTTCCGGGGCTCTTCCGCTGTTGTCATCATTAATGCTCCAGATTAGATCCTTTGTGGCTTCTTCCTTCTGCTCCTCCATCTCTTCCCAGGGAAACTATACCAGAGTCTGCCTGCAGGAATGGCTGTGCCAGCAGAGCTAGTGTCTAAGAATGAAGGAGGCAGAACGGAGGCAGTCACATCACCCTGGGTCCATTTCTATGCACAGGTGTGTGTGTGCCTGTGTCTGTCAGCTCCTCCTTTTTCCAGTGGAATTCCTGTATGTGTTAGAACTGGGTATAAATACCACGTTAACTGGCAGTGAGGGTGATTGTGTGTCACTTCAGCTTTACCTTGACAGGCCTTTTTGTTGTTGTTGTTGCTTGTAAATGTTACAGCAATAGACACTGAACCTGTTAAGAGAAGAACCATCTAACCAAGAGAGTAGATGGAGGACCGTTAGATTTCCACATAGAAAAGTAAGCTGCAAAGAGTGGCTCCACCCTCTGCTCTAAACTTGATGCTTAGGTTCTGGAAGTTATCCTTTGTTTCAGAGCATGTGTCTGCATTATTCTGAATGGAGTGGACTTGTGTAAAGGAAAACCTTTCCATGTGGCAACATGCCCTGATGGCATGAGGCCTGTGCCCTTTCAGGGTGGCCACATTCACTGCTTAAAATAGATCCACTAGGGAACTATTTCTTTAGTGTCTGGTGTGATATAATAGCTGTACGCTTAAAAAAGGAATTGGGAATCCTGGGTTCCAGCCTTAGTTTCAAGGTTAGCCTTGCATATTTGTGAGAGTCACTTAGGTCCTGGTCTAGTAAGATGAGTCAGCATGCAAAGGCGCTTGCAGCTAAGACTGAACCTGAGTTTGAACCTGGGACCCACATGATGGAAGGAGAAAACTGACACTGACTCCTACAGGTTGCCTTTTGACCTCCACATACACGCACACACATACAAATAAGTGTAATAAAAAATTTAAGAGTTATACAAGTTCTATAAATTGTAGAAAGCCATTGTGATGGTTTCAATAAGAATGGCTCCTATAGGTTGATACATTTGGATGTGTGGTCCCCAGTTGGTCCCGCGTTAGGAGGTGTGGCCTTGTTGGAAGAGGTGTGGATGGGGGTTGGGCTTTGAGGGTTCAAAAGTCCACACCATTCTCTTAGCTTATGCCATTCTATTAGCGCTCTCTCTCTCTCTCTCTCTCTCTCTCTCTCTCTCTCTCTCTCTCTCTCTCCTTCTCCCTCTCCCTCCTCCTCTCCCTTCCTCCCTCATTGTTGTGTCTCAAGATGTAAGTTCTCAGCTCCTGCTCCAGTGTCACGCTTGCCTGCTGCCATGCTTCCCACCATGACAATCATGGGGTCACCCTCTGAAACTGTAAGCCCCCAATAAACTTTTTCTTCTTTAATTGCCTTGGTCATAGCATCTTATTACAGCAACAGAAAAGTAACTGAGATGGTTGTACTGTTGTGAAGCTCAGATTTTGTTGTTAGCATTTTCTCTGGATGGAATCGGCCTTTTAATGCCTCTGAGCAGAGGTTAGCGTCCCATTACGATTCATGGTTAAGGAGGAAGATAGATAGCAGCCAAACTGTTTTCACTGCGATAGTCTCTGCCCCAAAAGCTAAGAAAGACCTGGTGGAAGGTAGTTAAGCTAAAGACACCTACTCTGATTAACTGAGAAAATGGAGACGGTATTTTGGAAAGTGGACTAGAAATGGGAGTTTGCTATTCCCTGCTTCAGAGTTCTGCCCAACTTGACCACAAAGAATCTTGCTAGATACAGCTACATGACCCTTCAGTAATGTAAAAACAGATGGTGTTCTAGTCCAGGAGCTTGTGTACCTGAGAGCCTGGTGGTGGTGGTAGACATCCTTGGGATTAGAGAGTGTGGCAGCTTAGTTTAAGTCAGGGTGGTTCTCAAGATTTTAGAATCCCAGGGGCTTATTGGGAGGGAATTCTGTGGCATTCTAAATAATTCTAAAAAATTCTTATAGAACTTGAGAATCAACTTTTTTTTTTTTTTTTTTTTTTTTTTGAGACAGGGCTTCTCGGTGTACCAGCCCCAACTGTCCTGGAACTCACTCTGGAGACCAGGCTGGCCTCAAACTCACAGAGATCTGCCTGCCTCTGCCTCCTGAGCGCTGGGATTAAAGGCGTGTGCCACTACCACCTGGTGAGAATCAACTTTTCTAATGAGTTCCCAGGTGATTTGGGTACTACAGGTTTAGGAGCCAGACTTTGATTTAGGAAAAGCAGACAGATTTGACTGTCACAGAGGTGAGGAGTTCACGGCAAAGGCAGGGACGGGGAATCTGCGCAGAAGACATCAGAGGCAGAGAAGCAGTTCAAGTTCAGCCCCTCCATCACATCTGTGGCTTAATGGTTCCCTGAGAACGTCCCTCAGGACACTGTGCCAAATGGAGGAATGTGTGCATGTCACTTATGCATATTCCACTGAATGCTATAAGTCATCTCTAGGTTACTTTTGGTGCCAAATACGTGTAAGTGTGTTATAAGTTGCTATGCTGTATTGTCCAAAGAATAATGCCAAGAAACCAGCTTGTGCATGGTCTGTACAGATGCAGACACTCCCATTTCTTCCCTTCCTTCTTCTCTCTGCTTTCTTTCCTCCTTGTTCGTTTTTGAGGTAGAGTCTCATGTTGAGCCCAGGTTGACCTCAAACTTGCTGTGTAGCCAAGATAACCTCATCTCCCAAGTTATTGGATTGTAACCTTGTGCTACCATTTTTTGGTAGCCTTGTTCTACCACGCCCAGCTTCCTGTATCTTTGATGCGAGTTTGATGGAATCCTTAGATAACCTACTCTGAGTAGGTAGATCAGCCAGCTGTGCTTATGAGGCTCAACTATGGCCAGTCTGGCACACAGCCCCTTCTGGAGAGGTCTTGATGAACAGTGGTCTGTAATCCTGCTGCTGCTGTGCATTGCCTCCATGGGCCTAGCGAGTGTCTAGATCTTTCTTAGTGTCAGTTTTCTCATCTGGAAAATGGGGGTGGCCATTCTTGCCAGAAAATTTTCTTTTGCTGTCAGCATGAGATGGGATAATATAAACTACAAATTACACTGGTCCTCTCTACACAAAGATAAAGAGAGAAGAGGACCCTGGGACAGTTCCTCTACAGATTGTCTACATGTGCTTTTTAGGCCTCTTGTATAGACCCCTTTCTCCCTACACACCCAGACCCTGAGGTCATAGTGGCCGCATTCATCTGGAAAGGGATCTAATTTTCATACAAAATGTTTGCATGCTGTCACTGCTTATTGCATTGTGCGTTCCTTGAGAGCTTTGGTGAATCCTGTCTCAAAGTTCTTTCCTTGGTGCTTCACACTGCTTGACATACAGTAGAGCTGTATTAAGCAGTCACCACAATTCATTAACCAGGATTCTGTGAGGAATAAAGAACAAGCGCGCCATGTGGTTAACTTGGTACCCTCCTGAGATCTGTGCTGTGGTGTGTGCTACACCAGAAGAGCATGCAAAACAGCTGGTTGCTGACCTGAGAACCCTAAAAAGTGTATCAGTCCAACACCCCATGTGCGGGAGCACATAGGGAATTTACTGCTGCCTCAACCCTACACCTACACCCTACACCCTACACCCTACACCCTACACCTAGAGTTACAAGAGCCTAAGAGCTGGAGGGGTGGCTGGCATTTCCCAGTCGTTATAGAATTTTGCCCACCATAGAACTATAACACCAGACTGCTCTAGCTTGCTGTTGTAAACATGGGTCGTTTATGTTTGGCCCTTTTAATTTTGCTTTCTATGATACTGGAGTATTTTCACCTAAAAACAAAACCAAAACAGTGTTAGAGACCTAAGGAAGTAGTTTAGCCAGTCAAGTGCTTTCTGAACACTCAAGGACCTGGGTCTGAATCCCCAGAACCCATGGAAAGCCAGTTGCAGTAGCATACACCTGTAATCCCAGTATTCCTACAGATGATGGGACCTGGACACAGGAGAATTTCCCCAAGCTTCACAGACCTCTGTTTCTCAGAGCCCTTAGAACTCAATTCTCATTTATTCCCAGAAGAGACGTTGTACACCAGTTCCAAGGTCTAAAATCCTGTTGGAATGTATCAGTCACCTGGGAAGTTACTATTTTGAGTCTGTTTTGGTTCTGTTTCATAGAATGGGTGAGGTTCCAACTCCAACTGACTTCTTTTTCTTTACTAATTCTTATTGAGATCTGGAGAATGTTACAGTTTTTTTTCCTGCCCTCTTACTGGAATGTTGACATGGGTTAAAATAAGTGGTATCAGAGAAGGCATGAAGTTTGTAATCCTGAAGCATCCATGCAAATGTCAAGGGCCAGAGCCTGGTCTCTTCCACTTCCAGAATTGCTGTCTTGTGGTGAGTGGCCAGTACTTGAGTGGTTGGCTTCACAATGCTGAGGAATTACATCTCAGGTGAGGTTAGGGGAGAAGTAGGCTGGGTAGGGAAAAGGAAAGGGAAAGAAACTCAACAGATGCTGCCAGACACATTTTACATGGTTATTTCAATCCATGTAGGATCTTACCACTGAAGACAAGAGTATGACCCAGACTTTGCCTCCAGAGTCCAGACCCATCATTCTGTCTGCTTGCTTGACATTAGTGCAGGATAAGTACTTCACATTTAGCACTGCTCACAAGTCTTCTCTTTCTCAGACCTGCTCTTTCTAGAGTCATCCACAGTCTAGCCAGTGCCCACTCCTTTTCCTTATTTTTTCCATCTCATCCTGTCACTCTCCCTCAGAATGTACCCAGCCACTCCCATTGCTAGTCTAGACTGCCCCATGTCTTTCCTGAATTTCCATTGCAGCCTGGCCTTTCAGGTTTCCTGCCTTGTTCCTGTGGTCTCATCCATTTTTCCTTTTGAAATTTAAATTCAAATCTTGTCTTTCTTGTACTCTAACCTCGCTGAGTGGGAGAGCCCAGACTCCCATGATGCCTTGCATGTTTTGGTCAGCCTGTCTTGATAGTGCCCAGATTTCACCTCCAACAGCACTTTGCCACTGCAGCCACCCCAACCGTCCCAGCCTTGAGTTTCGATTGCCCCTCTCATCTCTGAGGGTGCTGCCTGCACTCCATCTTCTCCCTCGGCCCGCACTCAAGTGTTGCCTGGAGTCTCTTTTAAGAGCCTCCATTGTGGTCCCGCCTCTTCTTTCTCCTTTGCTTTGTTGTCCTATAACACCATCTATGTATTCTAGGTGTTACCCACTGCTGTTTTGCATGTAATGGGTTCTAGTAAATGTGTTAAATGAATGAAGGAAATGAGAATAGAATTTGAGAAGGGTTAGGTAATTTACATGAAGTCACCCAGCAGTTAGCGGGATGTCTGGTCAGTTTCATATTTTGTGTGTCTGCAATAACATCTTGTGAATCCACCTTTGTCTTAGCAGTCAACACCACCCTCAGAGACTCTTCTGGGATCCCAGGATCTGTCATGGGGCCTGTCACATACTCTATATTTGTAGGAAGGGACAGGAGTGAGGAAGAACAGAGGCTCCTCCAGGAGAGAGTGACTGACTCTTCCTCCTTCCCACCGTTTTCTTTTTTCTCCCATCTCTGCACAGTGATTGGGT
Organism: Cricetulus griseus; assembly: GCF_003668045.3. Taxonomy (NCBI): domain Eukaryota; kingdom Metazoa; phylum Chordata; class Mammalia; order Rodentia; family Cricetidae; genus Cricetulus; species Cricetulus griseus. Next base: position 186,178,172 of record NC_048598.1, on the reverse strand, counting down.
CAGAGTGGTCATGCCATGGTTGACTTTTGTAGACTTGGCTATACAGAAACATGAGTGCCTCAAGTCAAGGGGGTTATCTCAACACTTGTCGCCACCATTCCTCTGGAGATCGTACATATGTGTTGAATTTGAATCAAGCCACAGTTCCTGTGATTGTCTAGAGCCTCTTCAGGTTCCCAACCATGTGGGTCTTTAGAGGAGACAGCCAGAGCACCTGGTTGGAAGAAATCAGCACAGAATGGGAAGTTAAGAGTGAGGAAAGGGACTGGGAACAAGAAACACACATGATCTTCCCTGATGCCACAGTTTTGTTAGTGTCTGTCAAGCCACAAGCAAAACAAACAGATTAGTTGCCAGGATGGCAAAGCATAGCATAGCAGCCTGCCTCCACATGAATCTGCTCAACCAGAGGCAGTGCTGTGGGTCTGCAACCCAGAGACCGACTCCAGTGCTCGCAAGAGAAACAGGTTGTGACTGTGAAGTCCTTCTCACCCTGCTACCTGTCTTATTAAAACAGGCTTTGGGGTCGTGTATAGAAGGACTCGTGCATCTGATGAAGCTTTGCTATGCTTGCATTCTGTGTTTAGGGATCCATGAGCTTAATCGGTGCTTATCTGGCTCAGATGCTACTTAAAACAACCCTGGTATTGCTTAACCTTTGCTTAAGGTGTAGTTAAAATAAACTAGGGACAGAACAAAAGCCATTATCTGAAGAAATGTGGTGATATGACCTGAGTCTCTGCACATTCTAGAACACCACTGTGGAGCCATGTGGCCCTTGGCAGTAACTTAGAAGAGTGTAGGTGTCGTTCCCATTGCACAGGCTCTACGAACTCTGGGAGTAGCTTTTTGGAGGTGGGAAGGTAGGGGGTCTTTCTGAGTGACCGTTCACCTGACATTTCCTGAAAAGTGACCAAAATAGACGCCATAGTTGAACATGGCAAATATGAACATGTCTTCCAGAATTTACTGTCCTCAAGAGCTGCTGAACACATGCCAAAAGCTTGGGATGAGGAAGCCAAGGGTAAGAATTCCACCTTGGAAACCTGAGCTGGAGGAGAGTGGCAGCCCTCGAGAAGGAGGGCTCTCCTGAAGTGAACCCCTGGACCTGTAGCATGAGTTGTGGGATTGGTGGGTGGGAATTCTGAGGACTGGTGTAGAGTGTAGGGAGCTTACTGTGGGGAGCAGAGAAATGAGCTGGCTGCAGTGTGTGTTCTCCTCCAGGCTTTGGTCAAGAAAACCCAAGGACGGACTTCTCATATCCATTTCTGTGGTGATTTCTCTGTGTCTTACAGAGGGTACTCTTTCCACCAAGGAGATGATGTAAGTTCTTTGTGCTTTAATTTCCCCGTCTTTAAATGGTGCTGTTACCTACTGCAAGAGTTACTGTGCTTAAATGAGACCTCTCATGGAAAGCATCTACCAAGGTGCCTGCAATTTGGAAGACACTCAATATATTAATAAGTCAGAATTTACTGAAAGCAGCAGGGCATTTCGTTAGATGCTTGTCTTGGATTTGAATTTTACTGGAGAGACAGAAAAGGCCAACATATTGACCAAGCAGCATTTCTCATCTCTTCCTACCCATTTTGAGATTTAAAATGCTAAAAGCGTCCTTGGAAGATGATCCTGTTTGCAAATGAAGTGATCATGACCAAGTGAAGTAAGAATGGTGTCAGCAGAGGTGGGGTCTTTGCTTGGCTGTGTCTAGACTCCCTTGATGGAGATTAATCAAGTCCATTGCTGTTGACAAATGGACTGTCATATTTTCTGGTTAAGCTAATAACAATCAGAGACCAATACCAAGTGTCAACCTTTCCCGAGGCCCTGTATCATCTCTCATTGTCTCCAGAGTTTGATAGTAAACAAATGGCCATTGACCTGTTGGGACTGCAGCAGACAGTGATGTGTGCTTTCTGTTCCATTGAAGGGAGAGGTAGCCAAAGTGAGAGTTCAGTGGTGAGAACGTTCCAGCAAAATGAGTCGTTAGGGCTTTAATATAGAACTTCAAAGAGTGACTTTTAACTCAAGAATCCTTGTACAGGTTCTTAATTGGGGTAGTTGGGTGGGAAAGATTTCAATCTAAATATGGGCCACTTCCCAAACCCCTCAAGAGACAGGATTGTTGCAAGTTTGAGGCCAGCTACAAGTTCTGAGCCAGCAGTAGATACTTAGTAATACTGACTCCATCTCAGAAACAGAACAGTGTTGCATTCAGTGCAATGCCTTTCCCTGGAGAGAGGACGAATTCACAGACACATTCACCCCAGAGCAGAGCAGTCCCGGCACCATGATATAAGGACTCAGTACCTTTGTCTTCAAATGTGGGCACAATGGGCGCCATGAATTACGTTCTTGTCATCTGTAGCCAGCTTCTGGGCTGGGACACCTGTGAGGATCAGATTCCTGGTGTGAACAGCGTGTAGGTCAGCTCATCCTTTCCCATGACTGAAAGTTAAAGGCAGCTTCCTTCAAAGACAGATGAGAATGGGGTGAGTGGGTCCTCCTGCTTTGGGGACAGTCCTTCCTAAGATATGATGCAGAGCTCTGTCCATTGCTGGTACGACTCCTCATTTGCGGCGCATAAAGCCTCCTTGTGGTCTTTCTGCTCTTTTTTTGAAACTCAGCTTTTGTGCTCCAGAAAACTGCTTGCTAGTGTCCCAGCACAAGGGAGGCTGAGGCAGGATAACAAGATTGATGCCAGCCTGGGCTACTTGGCTACATAGGCAGGCCCACCTTGGAGGCTGGGGGTTGGAGACCTGCTTTAGCTGTGGGTCTGTGTATCCCTCCGTGCTCCCTGTCTAAACCCTTGTTTTCCCATTGATGACATCCTCTAAAGCCCAGGCTGTGCATGCCTCTTCCTCCAATGCCTTTCCAATTTCTTACCCCGTGTGTTTCTCTTCTTTTCTGAATTCCCATATAACACTTAAGAGATCTAGCCCATGATCTAGTATTTAATGTTTCTTACCTTGGCAGAGGGTGACCAGAAGACGGGAACAATGCTTGTGCTTGCATTCCAGCACACTTGAACAGAGATGAGTGGTCTTGGCTTCACAGTACTTGCTGTGCTCCCTTTGATTTTTGGTTTTTCTCCTTTGATTTCCTACCACATTCAAATCATTGTCACAGACCAGAATGAAAACTGACAGAAAAGGGGACAGGTGCTGCCATTTGGATGTCTCATTTTTAAACACGAGAGCCTTTGAGGTGTTTGATAAAAGTATTGAACTTAATAAACAAGATCTGCTTGTAGGTGAGCAAAATTTATCCAAGTAACAAGAGCAGGAAGTGTGTGGTATGTTTTCACAATCCCAGGAATCGACAAAATGTCTGAGTTGTAAAAATTCACGTGGCCTTTAGAAGCCCTTATTTGTTTATTTCGTCTTTTTGAGACAGGGTTCCAAGTAACCCAGACTGATCTTGAACTCACTATGTAGACAAGGCTAGCCTTGAAATCCTGATCCTCCTGAGTGCTGGGATCACAGGTGTGCACACCACTCTCAGCTCAAAGTCCTTACGTATTTAAGCAAAGTTCCTTCCTGATTCTTCTGTATTCAAACAGGATAACATAGTGCAGGTGTGCCCTTCATGTTCCATGAGTTAGTTGTTGCATCTGATTTTCCCAGTAGCCCAGGAGTAGAAAGCAGGGATTTCAGTGCTGGGCACATTGTGACCATCCCCCCACCACCTTGCCCAGGTACCTAAGTTCAGAGAGCTTATATTACATCTCATACTCTCACTGGGTTACTGCCAATGCTAGAGTTTGAATCTGTCTTTTAACTTAAAAAATGCTACTAATTTTTTATTATTCTGTAGCTATCTCCCATTCTAATTAATAAAACAATGACAACCTGTCAAATATGACAATTATCTTCATTTTACATATCATTTAGCTGAATTAATGGACCACACACTTACTGAACCTTGTCAGTGGTCAGTGTGATTTGCTCTCCCCTTTGTATTCATAAATGCGTGCACTTTTGTCCTCAGAAGAACCTAGTGAAGGAGCTGCTGCTGCTGCTGCATGTCCATTTGATGAGAGAGCTGAGGCCTCCATTGGTCAGGCGACTTGTCCTGCGTCATTCAGCTGTTGTTTGAACACAGGACCATCTTGATTCTGGGAGCTGTGCTCCGGCTGGTGTAACCCAGGCCTTTCTGGAGGCTTTGGGAGAAAGAGTTTTGGTGGTCACATTGAAAGAAATTGTAAGTCCCAGCCTACTGGAAAGAGACAGTACACAGTACCAGGAAAGCTCTAAGAAGATCTACTGAGGGTAGACGTTTTGCTTCCTGGGCTTCCCAGCGATGTCCTCGGAAGGAATCATTTTGCTTAACAGTTTGAACTTATACTCAAATACTGCTGTAGTAAAAGGAGAATCTTGCCAAGGAATGTAAAAGAATATTTAGGAGAAAGAGATTGCTTAAGTCAAAATACCTAAATGGAAGGAGTCCTGAGTGTGTAAGATCAGATATCCCACCGCAATGTAGGCGCAGTTGTAGTTTATATATTTTTGGCCAAATCACTTATTCTTTTACTGGGGTGTATGCCTCATTTAGATTATATATCCAAAAATTCATTGTAAACAGGAAAGCTCAAGATCCTTTTCAAAATTTTTATTTTTCAGGCTCACGTCATAGTAGCTAGGACAGGATTTCCAGCTCTTAAAAGGACAGTTAGAGTTGAGACTTGGGAGAGCTCTTGCCTAACAATAAGCCCTAACAGAGGGTGGGTTGGGGCATTGAATGGAAAGACAGGGAATTCTGCTTTCTACCTCTTTAGGTTCTCTAACTAGCATATTAGAGCTGAATTTTTTTTTAAGTAAGACTTTCTCCTTCCTTTGTTCCCTCCCTCCCTCCCTCCCTCCCTCCCTCCCTCCCTCCCTTCCTTCCTCCTCCTCCTTCCTTCCTTCCTGACAGTGTCTCTCTATTAAGCAGCTCTGGCTGTCATGGAATTCGCTATGTATGTAGACAAGGCTTGACTTGAACTCACAGAAATCTGTTTACCTGCCTCTGTCTCCCAAGCGCTGGGATTAAAGGTGTGTGCCACCATACCTAGCTTGAATCTCTTTTTTGATTGTGTTTTGCTTAGTTTTGGGGAGTTTAATGCAGTTCAATCAGAGATCATGATCTTTTCCTTTATTACACTCCTCTTTGGATTTCTTTTTTTTTTTTTTTTTTTTTTTTTTTTTTTGGCAGTTCTCCAACTTTGACACTCAGCAGGTTAATTCTCATCCACATTGATTGTAGATTTTTGAATGTGGTAACAGGCACGTAGGTTACCAATGTGTACAGCTTGTTTGGTGAGTCCTCATCCTCATTACGATTTCTGGACAAAGTACACAGATACGGTATGGAACATTCTTTATTCCTTTGGCCCAGAGGGCTTTATTGAGCCTGGTATCAATGCACACATCTGGAGTCCCCATCTCCTTCATAGCAAATTTCCGGATTTCTTTGAGTGCCCAAGGAGCACGCTTCTTGAAGCCCAGGCCGTGGGTGTGCTTGTGAATGCTGATGGTGTATTCTCGGGTCACGTCTCGTTGATGGCAGAACGGCCCTTCTTCTCGACACCCTTCTTTGCGGAGGCATTCTGCTGGGCCCAAGTTGGAAAGGTCCTCTTTGAATTTCTGAGTCAGTTTGCTTTTTGTTTTTCTGACACGTCCCTGGCAAAAAGTGTTTCTTTGGATAATTCCAAAATGCTAAATTTCATTCACTAGGGTATTGGGCTTTTTTTTTTTTAATCTTCATTTTTTATTCTGCTCGCTCCTTCTGATGTGGCCATCTGTTTTTGGGGTTTTTTCTTCTATTTTTAAAGGAGTTTCTAGTGTATTGTCCTGTTGATGTAATCACTGTAAATATTTCCATGATAAAGTCTGACTCGTCTGAAGGACGACCAAGGATGGGAAAACCTGCTGCCAGGGAGGGATGTGGGAGTGTTTTCACCCTTAGTCACTAAACCCTTTGTCCTTCTGCACGTGACCAGTGATAGGATTTTAAGGTCATTCCGGTATGTGAAGTCTGGCACAAAAGACACTTTTTAAAAAGGTACTGAAATAAGTTGTTGCCTCATGTATTTGTCTGCTGGATGGTGTTGTTATTTCTATGCAGATGCTGTGTTTGTACAGCAGCTGGTCTGGAGAGGAGGAACTGGGTGGTAAGGTGCCCTCTGTCCTCAGTGCCTCCTGGTAAGCTGAGCCTTTACCCCTGCTTTAGGGATGATTCATGACACAGGCCCAGCCAAGCTGAGATGCATTCCTCTAACTGTGGTAATTGGCTTAAAGACAGAGCTGTCATACACCTGTCCCTGTAAAACTCAAACTATCATCATTAGAAATGGTGCCAGGCCCATTCACGAGACTGAAAGCCCTGGGGCCTTTTTCCAGTCTTGGGAACCCCACAGAGAAGGAAGAGAGAGTCCATAATGGCCAGAGGAAGTGTGTTCTCAGGACAGCTTTCACTAGCCTTTCCAGGCAGTTACCCCTAATTAAGCCAGACTTACCCATGAATTTTCTTCCTACTCAGAAAAATTCCATCTATTTTTCTTGTTAGATTCTGTTACTTAAAATGTAGAGAGTCTGGAGTAATGTTAAACTGGGAGAAGTGAAAAGCAGTAGGAGTTAGGTTGTGCTGACATCTAGAGGGGTAACCATGGCAATCACCTTCAGAGTTACCATTCTGTCTAAGGGTTAGCAGAGGACTCACACACCCTGTGGCATTAGTATAGACTAAATTGTGTTTCCCTAAATTAGCAAGTTGGTGCCCTAGTCCCAGTTGACTGACTATATTTGGGCCTTTAGAAGATAAGGCTGGAGAGATGGCTCAGTAGGTAAGAGCACTGACTGCTCTCTCAGAGGACCCAGGGTTCAATTCCCAGCATCCACATGGCAGCTCACAACTAACTGTAACTCCAATTCCAGGGTTTCTGACACCCTCACACAGATGCCATGTAGGCAAAACACCAATGCACATTAAAAAAAAAAAAAAAAAAAGATAAGGTTAATTGCTGTAGTGGGGATGGGGCCCTAGTCCAACATGACTTAAGTCCCTGTGAGCAGAGGAGGGCACCAGAACACTCATGAACAGAGAAGAGACCATCAGACGGAAGGTGACTGCCTGCCTGCCTGCCAGGGAGAGTGGGGCCCAGAGAAACTTGCCTTGTGGTGATGTGAGTTAGGCTGCCCCCACATCGTGGCTGAGGTGCAGCCACAGTATAAATAGCTATGGAACAGGGATTGTCACCCAGGCCAACAAAGAGGGAGGGAAGTCTCCTGCTCTCTTCCTCTAGGACCACTCTGCCCCCACCTGTTTCTGTGCTTACCACATCCTCTGTCACCACCGCCCCCCCCACATTAAAAATGATGAGCTGCTGCTAGGAGCTTGTTGTGAATCCTGGACTGGAATGATGTGTGTCACGTCCCCAGGGTGTTTTCCCAGGAAGCCCTGGCAGGGTGAAGAGCCTCAGAGCAGCAGGAATCGTGCTTTGCAGGTTATGTTGTAAGAGTGGCATTGAATTCTCACTTCCTTGAAGTAGAAGTGTCAGGGTCTCCTGAGGGACTTCAGTGGGTGGGGGAAGTACTGTGTAGTTTCCCAGGCATGGTATGTGAGTGTATTTCCTTCATCAGAGTTAAATGCTAGCGATATAGAAGAATATACCAAGATCTGTATGTTAAAAAATAATATTTCATTAACACTGTGTCCAGTAAGTTAGATAGTGATGGCAGTTGTGAAAACAAACCTACAAAGGGCCAGAACTTGGCTATGTTTGGCAGACTAGAGCAGACCAGATCTAGAACTTTCTTCTGGTTCTGCTGTGGTGGTCAGTTTTCCTTTGGCCACTTCCATCCTGGTGGAGCTTCCCTCCTAGCTTCCTGGCTTCCCTCCTAGCTTCCCTCCCACCCCACTCCCCACTTCCCACTTCCCACCTGCTCCTCAGAGGGGCTAAGGCCTCCTCTGTAGTTTCTCCTTTTTATTCAAAGTCTAGGAACCCAGCCCAGGAAATGGTGCTGCCCACATTCAGAATGTCTTCCCACCACAGGTAATCTAGGTGATCCCCCTGGCATGGCTGGAGGCTTGTCTGCTATCTGTCAAGTTGGTAATATTAACCATCACAAGACCCGACCAATTTTCTTTTTAAATAACTAATGCATTGCATTTCTCTTATTGATTGATTGATTGATTGATTGATTGATTTGGTGGGGGAGCAAGCCATGCACATGTGCAGGTCACATGACACTGGAGTGAAGTCACTTCTCTCCTTTTACCATATGATTCCCCAAATCAAACTTGCCTCACCAAGCATGGTAGCAAGTGCCTTTACCGTAGGAGCAGTCTCACCGTGCCTACGCTGGGTTTTTAAATACAAAATGATAAACCACTTACAATATTGAAACTCAAACAGAATAACATTAAGTCTTCAGACAACCTGACACTCTCAGCAGAGGCCATAGGTTGGATGGGAAGCTGTCTGTAATGGTCTAAGGTGCATCTCAGGGTCCTGTATGTCCTCGGTATCCCCCACTCGTGTGTGTGTGTGTGTGTGTGTGTGTGTGTGTGTGTGTGTGTCTGTGTGTCTGTGTGTCTGTGTCTGTGTGTCTGTGTGTCTGTGTGTGTGTGTCTGTGTCTGTGTGTGTGTGTGTGTGTGTCTGTGTGTGTGTGTCTGTGTGTGTGTGTGTCTGTGTGTGTGTCTGTGTGTGTGTGTCTGTGTGTGTGTGTCTGTGTGTGTGTGTGTGTCTGTGTGTGTGTCTGTGTGTCTGTGTGTGTGTCTGTGTCTGTGTGTGTGTGTCTGTGTGTGTGTCTCTGTGTGTGTGTGTCTGTGTGTGTGTGTGTCTGTGTGTGTGTGTGTCTGTGCATGTGTGTGTGTGTGTCTGTGCGTGTGTGTGTGTGTGTGTGTCTGTGTGTGTGAGTGTGTGTGTGTGTGTGTCTGTATGTGTGTGTGTGTCTGTGTGTGTGTGTGTCTGTGTGTGTGTGTGTGTGTGTGTGTGTCTGTGTGTGTGTGTCTGTGTGTGTGTGTGTGTGTGTGTCTGTGTGTGTGTCTGTGTGTGTGTCTGTGTGTGTGTGTGTGTGTGTGTGTGTGTGTGTCTGTGTGTGTGTGTGTGTGTCTGTGTGTGTGTGTGTCTGTGTGTGTGTGTGTGTGTGTGTGTGTGTGTGTCTGTGTGTGTGTGTCTGTGTGTGTGTGTGTCTGTGTGTGTTGTGTGTGTGTGTCTGTGTGTGTGTGTGTGTCTGTCTGTGTGTCTGTGTGTGTGTGTGTGTCTGTGTGTGTGTGTGTGTCTGTGTGTGTGTATGTGTGTGTGTGTGTCTGTGTGTGTGTGTGTGTGTCTGTGTGTATGTGTGTGTGTGTGTCTGTGTGTGTGTGTGGTATGTCGTGCTCTAAAGAGAAGATGTGCTGACCTTCTAAGAGTTAGAAGTTGGTGGCAGGTTAGTGGTTCCATAAAGATTCTTTCTGAGCACTCTTGAATGTACTCAACCTCTCCCAACACCGGTGGACTCTTCAGGAGTCCTCAGGGCATGGAACCAATTTCTGCAGAGAAGAAATGGTGGGAAGAAAGTAGAGCCGTTAGCCAGGCCACCAAATAAGCATGAGACTCAAAAGGAAAGGAGGACATTCAGAAGAACATTGGGGCTTTTCAGAGTTTAGCCATGGGACTGACAACCCTGAGGGTAGGAATTAAACATGGCTCCTCATGTACTAACCCCAGTCTCAGATCCTCCACTTTTTCTGGTATGGTAGAGTTTCATTGTTTTCTTAAAAATAGAACTTTAAATCAGATATACAATATGGATGCAGGAGCTAGGTTTACTGAAATGCTGGATAAACCACAGGCAAGAAAACTCTGCTGAATGTCTGAGTAAACCCCCTAGTGAGGCCCCGCCTCTTTGCTGATAGGTGCCAAGGAGCTTGCTGCTCTGAGCTGCTTGTCCTCTCTCCTTGTGTGTGACCATATCCTCGAGCTGCTGCTGGGCTTGGTGGTTTTGGTCCATTTCTGCTTTGCATCTTGGCCCTGGGACAACCTTGGCAAACAGCTCGGTGCACAATGTGTTACTAGTGCTTTGCTGCCTTACAGCAAGTTCTTCACAGCCCTTTCTCTCTCTCTCTATCGTGAACTCCAGTTGTCATCCTTTCCCTGTTGAGCTCTTCCTTCTTAAAATCTGCTGTTTGGTTCCTCTTCCTGTGGACTCACAGCAGCCTCCAGTGGTCTGCCTTCATCCTGCCTTGCTCTGTGTTAGATCTGGTTCTGTTGCTCATGCTTTTCTCCATGTTTTTCTTAAACTTTGGGACAAGAAACAAGAAAACAGTGTCCTGGGCAGAACGTAAGATCGCCCGCAGGCCTCCTGGTCCTCTTACATTTGTGTTGAACACTTCATTACTTGACTGCATGTGTGTACATCAAGTGTAGCACGTAAATCCATTGTGCTTTTGTAGCATTTTACTTATATCCAGTGTACCACAACATATATGTAGAAATTGTTACATTGTAGCTGGTACATGTGACAGTTGTTAACAGAAAAGGCCTCGCTTCTGGTGTTCCCTTTAACTTCATGCCTACAGGAAAATCAGCATTAAAAGAAGAAAGTTCTGGAACCAGTGGGATGGCTAACCAGATTAAGGCACTTGCCACCAAGCCTGGCCACCTGAGTTCAGTCCTTGGAATCAAATGGTGGATGGAGAAAACTGACCTCTGTACACATGTGCTGTGGCATCTGTGAGCCATCTCTCTCCCCACCAACCGTGTAAAAATGTTGTAAGTTCTGTTGGAGACTGGAGAGGATTCGTTTACTTTGCTCCCCACTGCTAAGCACAAGGCCCTGCTTCCCCATTGGCAGCCTGGAGCCTGAGCTTCCACGCAGATTGGGTGTGTTCCTGTCTAGTTCACAGAATAAGTTTGGAAAATGAGTGGCACAATGTGTTTGGAACAATTTTGTAAACTAGAGAGTGGTGCAAACATAGCAGAGGGCAGAGGGCAGGTCAGTGGTATTAACAGTGTTTTGGTGTTCTCTACTAACTAGCCAAATGGTAGGAGTAACACTGAACTTCAGCTTTTCTCCTACTAGAAATAACATAATGATGATAAATGTGAAGATGGTGACACATAGTAGGCGCTTTTTGAAGAGGTTCTCATCAGGTGTTTGTCATGGATATCACACTATTAGGTTTAGGTTCTGAGTAGTCCCCAAATGAGCTTTGCAGTGGGGGAAGATATCTGTAAATGAAGTCAGTATATTTTCTCATGCATTTTTGGCCAACTATTTTATGTATGTGCCAAACTTAGAACTCCTGTTTGAAAGCTTTGCCTTTGATTCACAGAATAAAAAAGTCTAAGACGGGGATTCATTGGTGAATCACTGGTGGCAAGCAGGCTAGTGTTTAAACTTGTGCCCAAATATTGTAATCTGAACGTGTGACCAGCAGGAAAATTATTAGTCAGCTACATTGTATTACTTTTGTGCAATGTGCAATAAGCTGAGACCTAGAGAGTAACTAAGATAGAGATTCCCTAGAACATTGTTGCACACGGCAAAGGGGTTTAGAAGTACTGGGCAAACATGTCCAGTTATGGCAAACCTTGCTGTGTGTCAGATTCAACAAATGCTTGCCATCCCAGCATGCACCGCAGCGATGGGAACATGCTTGAACTCCCTCCACTGGCCAGGGTGAGAGCTTCGGCAGAGCTTCAGCAAGTTCACATGCTCACTCTCGTTTCCTTCTTCCAAATGTTTTTAATTTTAATTAAAATACGATTGCATCATTTCCCCCCTTCAGTTCCCTTCATCCCTTCACATTAATGGCTTCTTTTCTTTATTATTGTTACACATGCACACGTGAGCATGCTCAAAAGTTTGCTCCTGATGATAGGAAGGACTTCTTTGGGAAGTGAGGAGTCACTTCGAAAAATTAATGGTGGTTTCAAGCCCAGGCCCCTGAAGAAACATCACACCCTTAAGCTGAAACATTGCATTAACTCTGGATTTTATGGCCCTGAAACCCGTGTTCTGTAACAGTGTCTAGAATATGTGCCCGAGGCGTCATCTAAGTTTGAGACATTTACAGGATCTATTAGTGTGAGTGATTGGCCTGGCATGTTTCTGGTTGTCAAGTAAGAGCACCCAGCAATAATGTTTTAATTGGCAGTCACCATCCCAATTGACAACTTCTAATGAGTTAAAATAGCCTGTCCCCTCCCCCAGTTACATTGGCTTTGTGGGTGTAACATTGGCGTCTGGGTCTATCATATGGAAGAATAAGGACAGGTCATGAAACAGGCCCAGGGACAGCAAGGTGAAGAGGCTTGCCAAGAGCCCCACAGGACATGGGCCTGCAGCCAAGTCCTGTGGTTTCAAACCCAGGCTCTTCACACCGTGCTTCCAGATAGCTTCCTCGCCCGGCACCTCAAGGCTGTTGCTCCGCTTGCTAGTGGGTTACGAAAGCCTATCACATCAGGCTGTGCCCCACAGAAACTTCTCCATGGGTGCTGTGGATCCAGAGTAGGGAAGCAGGGCGTCACCTGGGCATGGCAGGAAGGGTTTCACGGACAGCTTGAGTGCTGTGGAGCAGTGGGAGTCCCCTGTGTGTCCTGCTTGCAGGGTTCTCAGAGACGTTTCTCTGAGTCAGTTGGCAGGAGCATGACTGACAAGGCTTCCTGGCAGTTAGGGTTAAGAAGAAAGACAAATGGGCACAGAAAACCTCAGACAAGCGCTTGGTGAAAGAAGCCAGTCTGAAAGGCTGCACATTGTGGTCACAGCTGTTCACCATTCTGGAAAACTGTAGAACCCAAATCAGTGGCTGTCAAGAAATGGGTAGAAGGAACGAGTTCTCAGATTGCAGTCTTTAGTATTGAGAGGGAGGTAGATGCTTCCCTTTCTCCCCACCCGGAAGTGTGTAACCTCCTCCAGTGTAAACAGCCCCGGTGGTACACAGTTGTTAGGATCAGTGAACACTCATGGGTGCTTCCTACCCACCCGATTCCATCATTTATTCTTGACATTGTATACCCAAGTGTTTGTGGGTTTGGACAAAGATACAGTGACACGTGTCTGTCATGTCTATTGTGGGGGCAAGAATACATAGAAAATCTCTGCCTCCATCTGCGTTTTGCTGTGTGTCTTAAAACTCTTTTTAAGTCTCTTTATTAAAAGGGGGGGCCGAGGAGATAGTTGAGCAGTTAAGAAGGCTTACTGGAGTTCATTTCCAGCATCACCGTCAGGTGGTACAGACATACACATAATTAACAATAAAATAATTTTTAAATTTAATAAAAAGGGAAAGTGAGATTGTGTGATGAGCACTAATGACCAGGTGAAGACCCAGCCCTGGAGGACACTGAGGACCTGGGAAATGGAGGATCTGGGTGTAGGTGCTGTGTAAAGGCGGCTACCTCAAGGCTAGTGGCTTTGCGAAGAGCTTACAGAAGAGCAAGTGAGTGGCTGTCCGGTGTGTGGCGGGGCAGGGCGATGGGCAGCAACTTTACATGTCTACTAATACAGAAAGATTTGACTGACAAGTGTCAAAAAATGACACAATGAAATGGAATTCAGTGAAATTAAGTCCTCTGAATAAGGAAATAGCTGTCAGGTGGCTGGATGTTTCTAAAGTGCTTTCTAACCACACATGGAATGTGATTCACCTCTTGCTGAAGGGTCACATTGTGTGTAAGCCAGTGAGCAGGCTAGAGGGTACTGATGCCATTTGTGTGCTGTGCAGGGTTCTCTGCAGTTGCTTCCAACACTGCTGAGTCCTCTGAGAACTGCTTAAAGAAATCCTGTACCTGACAAATTGTCATCAGGATAGATGACGTTTAACAGAGTGCTAACTGAGGCTGTCCTCTCTAGCAAGCATCTCTGGTGGGTGATGCGCTCTACTGTTCCAGAGTCTTTCCCGATCACTGCTTTCTGTTGCCTTCACAGCCAGGTAGGAATAAAACAGGAGACTGAAGCAGGGAGGCCACCTTCAGAGAAGCCATACTAAGAGTGCTCAAGGCCTGATCCCTCATTCTCAAGATGAGGAAAGCAAGGTTTCCAAACAGAGCGAGCAAGTTTAAGTTGGCCCGTCTCCAGATGCCATATCATTGCCAAAGGCTGTGGCTCTCCAGAGCCGGCTTTAGCACACCAGCACACCTCAGAGCATAAGCCGTGAAGCTGAATTGAGTTAACGATTTTGTTTGAAAAAAAATTGAATAATTTTAAAGAAAGGTTTCCGTACTTTAGAAAATTAATTCCCTAACATAGTATATTTCCCCTCAACCAGGCTAGGAAACTACACCCTACCAGCTGCCTCCCTAGTAACAGTTTTTGTTGGCCACATTTGAAGCGGTACCATTGGCGTTAGGAAAAGAGCATTTTAAAATAGAACATACTCCTGTTTTTAGAACAGTGTCCCTCTCAGAAGGGACAGGGATACCCTGAGGCCAGGTAACTGGCCTGAGGTTACTCAAGTGCTGGTACAAGCACAGGTGTCAAGTCCTCACCCTGCCCTCTCCCCGCCCTCACCCCCATGCCTTCAACCCCTTATCACACTGTGGTTCCTGGATCCTTTGAGTGCTTGGTCCTGACTCTGGTTTACCTAGTGCTCATGACTCCCTTCAGTCCTGCTTCCGGGAACTAAGAGGACCCAAGGAACAGACATGTGTGGAGCTGCTATGAGGCTCTGAATTGTGGAGTTTATCTTGGAGTCCTGCCCTTCTTGGCACAAGGCTGAGACCATAGCCATCACATTTCATTTTGGTAGGCTTCAGAAATTCAGAAGACTGATCTTTGCTTATCTGTTTGAGTCAATTTTCCTCCCTATTTTGTCATTGAAAAGGGTTGAAATTCGGGAGTGTAAGATTCCTTTTCCTAAAGAGGTCTTTGAGACTGAGATCCAAAAGACCAGAAATCCAATGGAGAGAAAGAACTCAGAGAACAGTTTATCTCCAAAGGAATTTGTCAGCACTCTTAGTAGATATAGTGCTGGTTTGAGAATTTTGACTAAGTAACCATCCAAAGCCTGGCTTCCAAACTCAGTCTGCAACCGCAGTTGGACACCTTGGACATATCTCTTCTTTCATGTGACTTCAGTCTATTTTTGAGAGTATAAGGGCAGAAACAGTCAGCTGTTCAGTGCAGGTGTTGAGTCACCTTTGGCAACTGTACAATCAGAATGAAAGTAAGTCAATGGATCCAGTGTCTTCCCTAAAGCAGTGGTGCCCTGCAGTTAATTAAGTCTTGATTGCTGCCACGGGATCCAAATAATTTCCCCATGGAATTTCCCCCTTATGGAAGTGGGATGTATACTATCCATTGTCTGGCCCCCAGTGCCAGCACCATGCTTGATGCTAGTCACTGATCCAACTTTACTCCTTCAGGTCACATGTGACTTTGTTTCCGGTGAGCTCCATGCCATAGGTCCAGAGCTAGTGCTCACATCGCACACCTTTCGAGACCAGGACGGCGCAGCCCTGCTTTCATTGGCCTTCATTGGTGTCCATTTCTACTATCTCAACACCCTCTAAGGCTGTTTCTGGTTGCCAGCATCCCTCTTAAATTCTGACATCAAAACTAATCTTGGTGCTCCGTGTGCTGTCCAGCCTAGGTAAGAGAATGGGTCACTTGTCCCACAGCCTGCATCAGAGTAAATGACTCAAACACCCATCAGCATTCCTGCGTCAGGGCTTGGTTTAGCTTCATGCTATGACATATATATGGTACCAGCAAGTTTGTCATGTGTGTTTACAAGGTCTCTTATGGGAGGTTGAGTACTTGGATAGAGTCCAGAAACACATCCAGAAAAGCATGTCAACTGATGCTCACTGGAGGCGTGTGAATGGCTCAGTGACAAAAGCTTAGCTTGACAAAGGGCACCTGAGTACTTATACATCACACACAGACAGATCTGCTGGGGAAGAGGGGAGCGCACCAGACAGCAGTATAACAGTCAGGGAGCTGCAGGTTCAGTAAGAGATCGTGTCTCAAGCAGTAAGATGGGGAGGGATGCGGGAAGCTGCTGGTCTGCTCACGGATATACACGCACACGCACACGCAGACACACACATGCAGACGTGCACACAGGCACATGCAGACACATGCACACACACACACATGCACACACACACACATGCACACACACACACATGCACACACAGATACACACACACACACACACACACACACACGGCAGTGATGAAACAACCCACTTTTAAATTAAGTGAAATACTTGGACCCTTAGCAAATGAACATGTGACAAGATACACAGAATCATTAACCATTAGGCCATGCAAATTAAAATTACAGACAGGAATGCCCAGCAGTGGTAGCTTTCCTACCTTGCTAGAAAGAGCCAGAGCAGTCCAGGGACTGTCAGTGAAATCTCTAGTTAACTAACTGGCCATCCTGCGTGTTTACTCTCCAGACTGGAAAAAAAAATCTGTGTGTGTGACTATTTTCGGCAGCCCTATTGACCACTGTCAAGAGTGGTCAGCTATTCAAATGCCCTTCAACTACATGGATAAATACTATGCACTGCATTCCTTCAGTGAAGTACTGTGAAAAGACACGAGAAGCCGCTGTGCTCACTAGTAAACACGGCAGTTTTGGTGCACTCGGGTATTGCACGCTAAGTGAAGACAGCATGTGTGAAAGGTTTCATAGGAAAGGACCCCATCAGTGTAGCATTCTTCAGTAGACAGCATTTCAAAACCGGAGGATAAATACCAGAAAGGGGTGTGTATGTGTGACTCCCCCGGGGGAGCCAGAGGTGTTGTAGGGGTTGAACTGTGGGTTCTACAGCGGAGGTTACATAGAGCTATACAAACATTACATTTATAGAAAGCAAATCCAACCCTAAAGCTCAGAGAAACAATTCCAGCACCTATAAATGATGAGAACTGGTCCCTTGTCATTATTCTCCTTTGGACTTACTTGATTTGAAATTAACCATATCCAGCTGATGTGGAGCTCACTGTGTAGCTAGGCTGGCCTTAACTTGGCAGCGGTTTTCAAACCTCTGCTTCTTGATGCTAGGATTATCGGTGTGCACTACCATGCCTGGCCCTTTCTTTGCATCCTCTTTAAACCCACTGGAGGGTTGTGAGGAGACCCGGGGCTTGGGAAACAGCTTTTGGAATCAGTGGTTTTCAGGTGGAGTTAGTTCATGAGTTCGCCTTGATACCAGAGGGCACACAGCAGCTGCTATATTCTAGGGCCCTTTTTCATCATAAGTGTGCTGGCCTCATTGTGTTTTCTGTTTACTCTCCAGACAGCTGAAGTAACTTGGGAATTATCAGTTTGGGCAAGACCCAAATCTTCTAGTGAAGATTATTACTGATAGAGCCAGGATGATAGGATGGCTTTCTTCAGCCATCTTAAAGCTCTTCTTTATAACACACTTGAAAATGTTTATATTTTCATTCTGCTTTTGGGGCAGGTTTTAACCATAGCTTTACTAAGATATAATTTGCATATTATAAATCCACCCATTTGAAATGTATAATAGGGAGAGTTTCAGCAGACTGCAGCTGGTCATGGAACATTCTTATTACTCAAGATGGTAACTGCTCATTAGTGTGGCAGTTTTTGTTTCAATTTTTCTTTCCCATTGCTTCAAAGATCCCCAGTTTCTGTGATAGACCCTCACCCTTAGATGTACTCTTGCTGCCTTCTGTTCCTTGCAGACAAAACACCCCATACATACACAAAATACACTTGACTTAAGTTTTTGTTCTAAAGTTGTAACTATGCTTCCTTTAAAAGGGTCACTAATTATTGTTGCATATTCAAACTCAGCCCTTAGGTGATGAGAAACTTCACTAAGCAAGTAGAGTGGTCCACTCTTTTTTTTTTCATTCATTTATTTAGCTATTCAAATGCCCTTCAACTACATGGATAAATACTATGCACTGCATTCCTTCAGTGAAGTACTGTGAAGAGACACGAGTACTTTTTGTGCATAAATAAAGTCATGCACAATTATGATACAGAATACAGTATGTTCACAATGGCATGGCTAAATTAAACCAATTAACATGTTATATCACGCATATTCATCATTTTTGTTTTGAGAACACTTAAAGTATACTATCTCACAACTTTTAAAATATAGCATATTGTTATCAACCATATTTATCATGCTCTCAGTAGACCTCAAGACTTCAGAGAGGCCATGCCTCTTGTCCAACTGCAGTTTTATATCCTTAAACCAATCGTTTCTCCATTGTTAAAAGACCCACATTGAAGCCTAATAGCCACAGTTCTGCTCTCTGTTCCCATAAGTTCATCATTTCTAGGTTACACATAAAATTGAAATTGTGTGACATTTGTCTTCCAGTGTGTCACTTATTTTTATTTATTTATTTTTCTGGCAAGCATATAACTTTACTACTTACTAAAGATGATATCAAATTTGCATGCAGAGGTGAGCACTCACTGAAACACCTTGGATTCATCACATATTTGAGTTTCAATTAGCATATATATATATATATAATATATATATATATATATATATATTTTAGAGTGGTCCACTCCTAAACTCAGCATTTAGGAGGCCGCAGATGAGACGGAGGGCAGCCTAAGCGTCTACAGAGACCTTTGAAAGGTTTCTGTACCCAATATTAAGTCTCTCACCAACTCGGCCAGTCAGACCAAGTCGAATTAAGAATTAAAAGTCCAGGTTTAACGAGCAAAGCAACTCCTGGGAGGTCTTGGGGGGTGGGGAGGAGAAAGCCACAAGGGAGAACCACGCCTTAAATAATTAGTAGACATGGTCTTGAGCATCTCAGGGGAGGAGCTGCTGATGGCCGGTGGGGGGGTGGGGTTGTCTAAAATGGGAAGAGCAGGACTGGGTGGAACTTCCCAACAACCTTGACTTAAAAAAATATAAATAGATGCATTGAGACTGGAGAGATGGCTCAGCAGCTGCTTTTCCAGAGGACCCAAGTTTAATTCCTAGCGTCTACATGGTCACTCACAGTCATCTCTAACTCCAGCTCCAAAGCCCTCTTCTTGCCTCCCCAGGCACAAAGTATGTTATGTGGTACACAGACATATATGAAGGCAAAACACCAATACGCTTATCTTAAAATGATAAATATATTAATAAGCTGTGCAGTGGTAGCGCACGCCTTTAATCCCAGCACTTGGGAGGCAGAGGCAGGCGGATCTCTAGACCAACCTGGTCTACAAAGTTACACAGAGAAACCCTGTCTTGAAAAATAAAAAAGAAACAAAAAAAGAAAAATATATTAACAAATAATACATAAACAACAACAAAGTAAACAATATCCCATCTACCTATGAAGTGTGAGCTTTTTCCTCCAACACTGAAGGTTCTGTCTTACTGTCTCACTGCCTCACTGCCTCACTGCCGCTGGGAATAAAAGTTACTCTGGGTTTTGGTCTTCTGCCAGTGGTTTGATTTCCCATGGAAAGCTTTTATAATTTTCTTTTTCTTTAATGTCCTTAAACATACTCTGTGTTTATGTGGATACATGTGTCCACTTATCTCTTCTCCTAACTGTATTTGTGCTCTGATGTCAGCTTTTACATTGCTCTGGAATTCTGCGTAATTCTGTCATTATTTGTCAAAATATTTTATCTATTTTTCTTTCCTTCCAAAATGACTTTTATAGAGAGATCGATGTTTCTGCTCCTGCTCTCTCTAAGCTCTTTCCCTTTCTTGTGTTCGTCAGTTCTTTGAACCTATCTGGGTGTTTTGTTATTTTTCTAATCACTGCCTAGACTGCTGAGCCTCTTGAACTCTGTGAAGGATAAAAGTTGGTTGGTTCTTGTTTGTTCCTTGTTGTTTATCCCCACCTAATGCTTTAAGTAATTTTCCTTCTCTCCAAAGGTGTTTGTCATGCCCATTGCGTTTGAAAGTTCTGCTTTTCATGGCTGAGGTCACTGCTCTGTTTCCTTCTAAGTCTTTCTTTGATGATGCTTGTCATTCCTCTTGAGATGTGACTTCTCCTGAGAGTTTATCATTATGTCCTTGGACATTCAGTTGACATAACCAGTCATACCTGCTGAAGCTACAGTGAGTCTAGCAGGAGCTTGGTTAGGAAGGAAGTACCCAAGGGGGCTACCCTGAGACGCCATAGGCTCTACCCTCCTTTTCCTTGTCTGTATGGCGGTTGACTTATCTACTTCTTGAGCAGAAGAGCACAACTAAGATTCTTAACATGTATCATATATCAAGAGCTGTGCCAGAGCAAACAGTTGATAAAAGGTGACTAAACCAAAGGGCATCATTCTTGGAGAAGTAAGTGGATGATACCAGGTCTGTGATATTTCTCTGCATTTTGCTCAGTAAACACTGTTAATGAGGTAAAGTGTGTAAGCTGAATCTTGAAAGGCAAGTGCAGTTTTGATTGCAGATAGATGGAGGGTAATTTCTGGAAGATAACTAGATGTGAAGACACCGAAGCTGGGCTTTACCTTGCCTGTGTATGCAGGTTGCATGTGAAAACAGATCAAAGCAGCATCCTCATGAGTACAAAGTCCATGGAAGTCTTGGATCATAGGTAGCTGAAGAGACAGGTTGCATTTCCCCTACAGAATTGCTCAAGTGCCCTTATCTGGCTGTTTATACTTTGTTTTCCAAGCCCCATAGTGTAAGAGAGAAAGCATGTAAGGGCAGGCCCCAGGCTGCGGGTGGATATTTGGGATTTGGGATTTTTGCATTTTTCAGAGTGTGTGTAATAAACTGGTCTTCACTGAGCAGGTCTGCTTAGGCAGGGCCTACAGCAAGAGCAGTGGCTGTGCCGTGTGAGTGAGCACAGTTGGCTAGCTATGTTATTTGAATGTAAACCTTGTTGGAAATGACTGGAAGGCAGTCACTGAAAATACAAGGATTGGCCTGGGTGCTGGTGGCACATGCCTTTAATCCCAGTACTTGGGAAGCAGAGACAGGCAGGGAGCTTTGTGAGTTTGAGGCCAACCTGGTCTACAGAGAAGTTCCAGGACAGCCAGGCCAGGGCTACACAGAGAAACCTTGTCTTGAAAAACAAACAACAACAAAAAAAACCCAAACAAACAAAAAAGAAAATACAAGAATCTCCAGAAATCCAATTTCCATTTTGGTTTTTGAAGTCATAGTTGAGTCTCTGAAGACTCACTCACATTAAAAGACCTAGTGCACACTGCTAATGCAGCTTCATCAAGTTGGAGATGCTCGCAGATTTGGGGTGATGATTTCTCTGCCCTCCTTACTCCAAAGCCCTCCTGCTTTATTTCACTACAGACAAATTGGCAGTTCTACAAGAACAGTTATCTCCTGTGTTATCAATCAAAGTCACTTTGCTGTCCCAAAGGGCTGAATATTCAAAGTTGACATGCCAGACTGGTGATGGTGAAGGCTGTGGGCCTTTAGGAAGAGGTCATTAGAGGTCACTAGAGGCGCATCCTGGAAAATGGGGAGGGATCATAGCTCTCGCTCTATGGGCTTCCTGGCCAGCATTTTAAAAGGACTTAAGTCCTTTGCTCTGCCATCTGGTTTTGCCATTGTGTGTCACCATTACCAGAGGCCCGGAGCATGAAGTTGTCTGATCTTAGACTGGACCTTCAAAAGCATGAGCTCAATCTCTTCAGCAGTAGGAGTCTAAGCATTTCGTTATAGTGACATGAAGGTGACAAACATGATGCTTGTGGGGTTACTCGTTCAGAGAACACACAGATTCTTGAAGCCATTTGAAAGTCTTTATTTGCTGGCCAGTGGACCACACAGAGAACTTGCCTGAGTTGTGTAACCATGAGCCTTACCAATCTTGGCTTCTTATGCACACAAGCCATATCCTGGTTCACAGTTGCCAATAAGCAGAGCTACAGAAGCCAAAAAGTAAAGTTAGTATATTTAGGGACTTTCCCAGAACTATGGACATGCTGAATTAGATCTTTGTTCTCATTTTGACAGGCATTTGGGGTCTGTATGCTGGGCTCTTAAATCAGAGTGGTGCCATGTTATCTCTAATATGGCATCAGTTGTGCTTGGTTCTAGGGGCCTGATACAATGTTTATATGCATTGCACTGAGGTGAGATGGACAGTACTTAGCCTGTTTGCCAGTTCCTCATGGAGGCTTCCTTAGTAAGGATGTTCTTAGCTTTGGGGTTAGCCCCTGGTTTATTTAACAGACTCCAAGTTCCTTGGAATCCAGCAATGTGGGAAATACCTCTTGCAGGTCCGGTGGATGTTTGTGTGCTGACATGCCAGAGCCAGAGGCTTTGGCCTGTCTGCTACAGGTGTTAGTGTCTTTCCTCTTGATTCATTCATATGTCCCTTGGTGCAGTCACCATTTGCCCTAAGCCTTAGGTACCTTAAGTACCTAAGGTGCCTTAGGTACCCTAAGCTCTATGCTGGTACTGAGCTTGGCTCGTGGTATCGTAAGCTGCTTCTTCAAACAGGATGGGTTTCTTCCTCACTAAACTGCTTCTTTACTGCCACCATCCCCTATCCTATTTTTCCAAGCTGTTTGTTGTCTTAGCATGATTGACTTTGGGCCTGTTATTGTATAGTTTTTGTTTGGTTGGTTTGGTTTGGTTTTTGTATGGGAAGGGGCACCCATGACACAGAATGTATGTGGAGGTCAGAGGACAACCTGCAAGAATCAGTTCCCTCCTTCCACTGGGGTCAGACTCAGGTCCTCAGGCTTGGTGTTACGCTCTCGAGGCCTCATCCACACATGTTTAATAAAGCCATTCCTTTCAGTGAACAGACGAGGAAGCCAGAATTGAGGGTGGGGATGGTAACCAGGAGTTCTGCATAAAGCAAGGTCAGGCCAGGGCCTGTCTCCTGCCTTGCTCCTACCCATAATTCTGCTAAGTGTGTTATTAAAACTCTAGGGTTGGGTTAAAAGACCTCCCAGAAGGTTCACTCTAGCTACCTGCTTACTGGAACCAGAAAGGACAGCAGCACCATGTGAAGGGCAGGAAGTGGGGAAGGAAACTGAAAGGCACTTTCTCACGGAGATAGTTACACATAGGCCAGCATCTCCAGGAAACGGAAAAAAAAAAAAAAAAAAAAAAAAGCCTTTGCTAGTGTAATACCCATCACTAATTCTGCTTCTGTCCTTGATGAAGTGACTTACTTTAAAAAACAGCTGTAAAATGAACAAACACAGGGTACTGAAGCTCACAGAATACCAAGTCCTTGCTGTTTTTAGTTGTGAAGCAGACAACCCAGGACTCTGATTCTTGTGAAGAAATACCCTGATAAGCCCCACAGTGGCCAGAGCCATCTGTCTCTGTTTGCTTTTCTGTCTTAGGGAAAAATGGTGGTGCCTAAGCTAAAGCGACCACAGGAAGCCAACCCTGGAATTGGTAAGGACTAGAGGAGTGGAACCTCTGTGGTCTGACAGGAGACATCTGAGCTGTATGTAAGGCTTCAGCTGAGCTGTTACCTCGGGGCTGCCTGTGTGTGTGTGGTGCTCTCCCGGGAGCCCTGCTCAGAATGCCCTCTGCAGAGCTAAGCACCCAAGGGTGATGCTGGAGGTCGTGTAAGTAAGATGAGCAGCAAATCACCCCAGCCCGAGCCAAGAGGCCCACTGTGATCTGAATGTAAAATGTCTCCCTTAGGCTAGTATGTATGACCTGTAGTCCCCAGCTGATTGCAGTGTTTGAAAAGGCTGAGGAACCTTTAGAAGGTGGAGCCTCACTGGGGGAAATAGGTCACTGGAGGTGGGCCTTGAGGTTTTATCCCCCAACCCCACTTCCTGTCTGTTTTCTCCTTCTTGACTGCTGATACAATGTGACCAAATACCTAACACTCCTGTCTTTCCTGCCATAAAAGACTTTGTTTGTTCATATGTTTAACAGGGGCTCACTGTATAGACCAGGCTGACCTTGAAATCACAGAGATCCACCTACCACTGCTCACAAATACTGGGATTAAGAGTGTGTGCCACCACACCTGGTCGGATCCCTTCTTAAATCATTAGCCAAACAAACCTTTCCTTGAGGTTTGTCACAACAAGTCAAATAACCAACACAGAAAACTGGCACTCAGAAAGAGCCTGCCATGCAAGCATAAGGACCCGAGTTGAGTTCAGATCTCTGGCACCCGTGTAAAAGGCAGGCATGACAGCATGCATCTGTAACCCCATCGTAGTGGCTGAAAAGGAGGCAAGATAGATCCCTGTAGATTATTGGCCAAATGATGAGGTCCAGGTTCAGTGAAGGACCTTTTCTCAATGAAGGACAAAGCTAGAAAATGGTAAGAAGTGGATGATAACCAGTATTGATCTCTGGCCTCCATGGGCACACACAAGTGCATGTCACACACACACACACACACACACACACACACACACACACACACACAGGAACACAGGAACACACATGTATAACACACACAACAACAACAACAAAGAAATGCAGACAGTAGAAGCCTGGCTCATAAGTTCTGAATAGAACAAGGGCTTTGTCAGGGCCTGGGTTAAAGTCCATTCACGTGACATTCTGGAGAAAATGTATGCCTGTACTCTGCCTGTGCCCTGAGAACTTGAGTAAGGCTAAATTCCAACGCAGTGGACCACCAGGCCTGCTGCCTTGCACCTTAGATCTCTGTGAGTTTGAGGCTAGCCTGGTCTACATAGTAAGTTCCAAGCCATCCAGGGCTGCCTAGTGAGACCCTGTCTTTAAGAGAAAAAAAAAAAAAAAAAAAAGCAATGAACTCATTTGTTTGGCAAAGGACATTTCAAAGCAGCAGAGCCATTGGTCTTGTGGCAATGACTTTGCTCCAGCCCTTGCCCAGGTCTACAATGAGAGCAGCTAGTGGTATGGAAACATACAAGAGATACTTGTGGAGGATGCAGCCATGAGCAAGTCAGAGCTGCTGACAAGGTGGTGCAGATGTAGCTGTAGTTATTGGGTAAGGACCTCATGTTTCAGAGGGCTGTTAGGAAAGGTTCCCTGAGGAGACCTGAGCCATCAAAATCTTCAACTTGTGAAAATGTGAATTTATTTGACAGGAGAGAGTCTAAAGTAAGAGTGTCTACAGGGGATCCCTGCTGGATAAACACCTAGAGAAGTGTTTCCTGAGGTCAGCCTTTAAGGCACAGATCCAGGCTACAGCTGGAGGTACAAGATAGGAAGGTACCACTGAAGCAGTGTGTGGCAGGATCAGATTCCTTACAGCTAGGCCCCGGAGGCCTGTCTCAAAAGCTAAAGTGGAGAGTGATTGAAGAAGACACCCATCTCAGCCTCTGACCTATATACATGTACACATACATACATGCATGCACCCATAGGTACACACACATGAATACATACACACAAAAGAAAAAAAAAAAAAAAAACCTAAGGAACTTTCAGGGCTTGGTGGTTTATGTTTGTGATACAAGCACCTGGGAAATAGAAACCCAGGATCAGGAGATTGAGGTCATTCTAGTCTACGTAGAACTTGAGGCCAGCAAAAATCAAAAGAACAGAAGGAAAGGCTTCTTTGGAAGAAGGGTCAGAGTGTTGTATTGCATGCTTTAAAGTGAGCCATGGGCCAAGGAATGTGGGTGTCATGTAGGAGATGGGGACGGGACGGGGAGGGGCCACTTCTACCAAACCTCAAGAAGGAAGTGTGGCGTTCCCACCATCTTATTTAGCCTAGTGAGATCCGTGTTGAAAATCTGATCCATGTTGGACTTCCAACCTGCTGTTACCCTACAGAATTATAAGATAATGCATTTTTATTGTTGTATACCACTGTGTTTGTGGTTATTTGTTACAGCAGTAACAATAAAGAATACAGAATAGAAAATGTTCTTAATAAAAGCTCCAAGATGTATAAAATAAGTATTATCAGAACTGAAGATGGAGAGAAACTAGCCACCCTTAAGCCGCTTAGAGATTTTAAGGCCTTTCTCTCAGCAGTTGAGAAAATGTTTAGCGAAAATAGTAAGGACATAGAAGTTCAGCACCTATTAACCACCTTGACCTAACTGACATTAGAGAGAACACACTCTCTCTCTCTTGTGACCATGGTATGTTCACCGAACTGGACTATATGCTGGACAGGTTGAAACAATTGAATTCATACCTGGAAATACAAAAGAAGTCATATTTAGCACATGCTCTGACCACAGTAGAGCTAAGTAAATAGCAGCAGAGCAAGAAAACACCAAAAATTTTGAAGTGAAACAAAGTAAATAACACACTTCCAAATAATCCGTAGATAAAAAGAAAAATTCACAAGGGAAAATAGCAAATACTTCAACCAGCAAAAACCAAAACCACAAGTCAAAAACATGGTTTGCAGCTGACATGTGCTCGACAGGAAACGTAGGTCTTTAATGCCTCTGAAAATGCACTTCCAGTGTTCAAAGGGTGTTCATGTCTCCAGTTGGAACAAGCTCTAAGTTTATGCTGTCCTCCACCCAGCTATCTCCCATGGTTGCAATCGTATTTCAGTGCGTCTGTTTGCCCGAGGATCCATCTGTCCACCGTGCCCCCAGCCCTTCGTTCCTTTTTCATAGGGTCTCAGGGTGTACCTCAGACCTATGAACCTCCTGAGTGCTGGCATTGCAGGTAGGCCAATCAATCGCACCAAGCTGTAGGACGGTAAAACCCCTCTAAAGACAAGGCCTACCCCTCCTTTCAATTCTTGGTTTTTAGTTTCTAGCCCAGTGCATGACTTTTCATGAGCTTTCTCCTAAGTTAAGGAAACCCATGGAAGAGGCAAAGACTCACCCTGTTAAGGGTGAGTTAAGGAAATGGAGGCCAGAGTCTCTGATTGGCAATAAACCCAGGTTCCCCCTGTTCCTGCAGTGTTCTTTCAGCTGTGAATCTCTGACTGCAGTATCCTTTCACAATCAAAATACAAATTCTACCCTAGAGTCAAATGGGCAGTCTGTTATAGCTGTACACACTGTACAGGCCCCTGCTCTCAAAACCTGCCAGGACTTTCTGAGTCTGGCAGCCTTCTCATTGGGTCCTGTAGGAAGTCATCTGCCATGACCCTGCACTGTGTCAAGTGGAAACCAGAGCCCAGATTCTGTGGTAGTTTTTACCTAGATCAGACAATGAGGCCAAAAGTCACTGGTGGGCCAACACCACAGCCTGGTCGCCAGCTCCTGGCCAGCTTTGTTAGTTCTCAAACCCTGGACGAAAGGCTAAGTAAGTTGCCTATTATCATATGAAAGTAGACACTGTCCCCTAGCCTCTCTCAGCATCACCAGTTCCTATCACCCTGACCCTAGACTCTCCATCCCAGGGGCTGGGCAGTCCTCCCCCAGCTGCTCTTTCCTGTAACTGCACCTTTTTAGTTACTGGTCCTCTGGGTCTCTCTGTCTCTGGGTCTCCTTGCCTCCTGGGCCTCTCTCCCCTCTCTCCTCACATGGCCCAGTTCAGTTTGCTGGCCATGTCCACTCTGGACTCTGCCTGTGCTCACCCTTGTATCTATAATAAAAAACCTCAACCCCTTAGGAGCAGCCATGCCCTCTTTATTTCTTTTTCTCACTCAACAGGAAACTCAGGAGCTTGAGACTGCCAGTCTGGGGCCTCGGTGCAGATCTCGACCGCCTACACTGCTGGGCCTGTGCTTCTTGTTTCACTGTTTTCTACATAGGTTTCAGTTTTTCACTTGGGTTTGTTTCCCCTTTGTCTCTGGTTCAGCTTCCTTTTCCTGTTTGGTTTTAAGTATAGTCTGAAGTCGTAGCTGTCTTCATAGGGTCTGTGGTCCTCTGAGCCACATAACCCGTGGAGCACGGTATTCAACCTCCTCAGGTCCCTGTGCAGCCTTCATTCAGCCATGGCCCCAGGGTGAGTACGGGGATCCAGAGTGGGACAGAGATGTGTGGAGGGGAAACCTAGACTTTGAATGTTGAAGGTTCTGTAGAGGTCATCTCTGGTCCTCTTGGATACCAGTCAGTGATGGGAATGTCTAGGACCAGAGGGCAAGGGACTTAGCAAAATCCTAGAGCAAGTTAATGGCCTCAGCACCTCTGCTCTTCCCAGGCCCTGGTCTGTGCTTGTAGGTGGCGATGACCTGTAATCGCTTGAATCAAAAAGACTTACTCAGAATTGACCCACCTGGGAGGGTCGAGGGGACTGTGAGCTTTGAGGGGAGTGTTCTTGATTACAGGTATGAGTGGTGGCTTTTGGCTCTTTGCGGAGTGTCCTGGGGCAGCTTGTATGCTGTGCCTCTGGACCAAGATGAAAGGCCTGAGTTCCTTTTACATTAGAAACTGCATGTGCTATTTATTACCTGTGAAGAGATTTGTCCCCCTTTGGTTTCTGCTCTCATGGACGATGCTGAACATTGTTGAGTACCAGTCATCTGCAAACCATGTTGTAGTGTGAGTGGACTTGAGCACCCCTTTCTCTGTAACTACATGAAAGGTTATGATAGGATCAAGTTCTAGCCGCCAAGACTTGGGGCTTTTATTTAAATCATTATAGCCTTGTGTCTTCACATAAAATAGAAATCCCCCACTTTAAAAATTATTTGTTTGCTGGTATACACCTTTAATCCCAGCACTTGGGATTAAAAGCAGGAGAATCTCCTGAGTTCAAGGCTAACATGTTCTACAGAGTAAGTTCCAGGACAGCCAGGACTACACAGAGAAACCCTGTCTTGAAAAAAACAACAAACAAAAATTATTTGCAAAATGCTACTTTACCACCTGTCTTCTTTTGCCCTTCTTTGGATGGATGAGGAAAGTGTTACTGCTTCTCCCTTGCAGCTAAGGATGCTGAGGCTCTGAAAGGCGACTTCCCCAGGGCCCACCTGGTTGAAGAGCGGCCAGGTCTGGAGCTTACTCAGAGTGCCTCATCCGGGCTCTTGAAACACATTTGGCAGTGAGCTACTAGACTGACTGAGACAGTGAGTGCAGTCTGTCGGCCAGCGAGCACATCTGCCCCTCCTGTTAGTCTCTGCTGAGGAGCTGCTGCCCAACTAGGCCAGGGAAACACTGGTTTGTTGCTTGAGTTTTGGTGACTTTATTCCTCCTCCTTTGCAGCCAGTTTCCTGTCATTTTAGTAGTTTTTGTGTAGCTTCAAGGAGTTTTGTTGTTGTTGTTGTTGTTGTTGTTGTTGTTGTTTTGCATGGAGCTGTGAAAACCAGAATGCTTTCCATTCAGAGGTATGATATTTTCAGTCATGAATTACATTGAGGAAGCTTACTGTTGGTTATTGGTGGTAGAAAATAGTACTAGGAGGAAATAGGGAGGAGGCAGCGAGAGTTTTTAAAGGCCTTTAACCCTTAGACATTGGAGAAGTTGCAGCTGGAAAGCACCCTGGAGACAGTGACTGCAGGTCCAGGGCAGCAGAGCTTCGGGCCTTGAACTTTCCACTCCAGTCAGAATAATTGCTCTGTGCTCCGTATGCACTCCCTGCCTTGGGCTAAGAAAAGCCCTTTGTGTCCTGTTGTTGTAAGAGTGATGACTCTCAAGTCTCAGTTCTAGCTTTGGAGACCTAGAGTTGGGCAAGACTTGTCTGCAGTGAGTTAGAGGCCGGGTTTTCTGGTGTCTCTCTTCTTCATCAATGTTGTATGTGCTTGTCTATGCAGATAGGCTCATGACTTGACACTAGGGCTGTCCATGTGAAATATGATAGCATCTAGATTCCCCACTTACCCTGGCATTCATGGTAGGGCCATAGAGGGCTTCCTGTCACCAAGGCCACTTCTGGACCAGGAACCCTTTTCAGAGCACCTAGTCCGAGACAGGAGCTTAACTCTCTTGCACACTTGTCAGAAAACTGTCTCACAGCAATCCTGATGACAAGTGGGGGGAAAGGAGCCGTCCCGCAAGCCTCAGCAACTGAGCATCTGCAGGAGATCCATGATAGAGTAATAGGAAAATGGCAGAAAGATGGGTTGTGCACAGGAGCATCACATGCAGGCAAAGGAGGCGCCCAGTGAATGCCCAGAGGACTCCAGAGGTTGTGTGTCCTTTCCACGTAGACAGCCCATCTGCGACGAGGAATGGAGCCCTGGCTATAAGTGACACGCTGTCTGGGTGTGTGTGGCTTCCTCCCTATAGGAATCCCAGAGAGGGTTGCCATGACACTTGTGTTCTTTCTAAGGGATTTACTGCCAGTGGACAAAGAGGTCAGGAATAAGTTCCTCTTACACATTTGCTGTTCCTGAAGCTACAAGTTCTCCACACACCAGCATCACAAACTAGGGGACAGCATTCTTGGACTCCTTCACAAACATTATTTACAAATACATGTCTGCCTCATAGAGAAATAAACCAAGAGAAGGAGAAAGGACTGGACCGGAAGAGTAGCTGGAGTGGTAGATCCAAGCCTGGAATAAGAGTGTCCTGAATGCTGTACTGTCTTGGAGGAAGATCTGACCTCCAGCCTCAGACTAGAGGGGATAAGAGCCACGAAGGACAGTGCAGCATAGACAGTGTGTAGGCAAATATGATGCCACATTCTCATAATCCCAGCACTTGAAAGACTGAGGCAAGAAGGTTGTTGTGAGTTCGAGGCCAACCTGGTCCACAGAGTGAGCAATTTAGTGAAATCCTGTCTCAAAAACAACAACAACAAAAATGTAGGTAACATGAGCATCCGTGGTTGAGAAGTTGGGGCTGTTGGGAGAAAGTGGCCTCTTAGAGAATGCTGAAGCACAGGAAGGATTTCTTTCAATTGGGCCATAGCAGGTATCAGTAGCTGCTAGAGAGAGTTTTACTAGGACCAGAGGAAGGACAGGCAACAATTAAGCCATCACCAAAGAGAGCTAGAAAAAGAGCAGCTGGAGCAACGTGGAGAGAGTGGCAGGCCACAACCCTAGCTGTCCTTAGTGGGGCATTTCCTTTAACCCTGCAGTGGTTACATGAGACAGACATGAAATCTAGGAATGAAAACTGATGTAGCAGAGAGGGACAGCAAGTGCCCTGAGGTGAGAGCAATTTGGTGGACCGGGGAGAGTCAGAAAAAGAGTAGGGAGGGCCAAGTCATGACTGGGAAAATGAGGACCAAGAACACAGCACACAAAGCCTGTCAGTGCACACAAAAGTTACGAGAAGCTTTGGAGGGAAGGTCAGCTGACTGAAGCCTGAGCACATCCCCGCTGCCACTGTGGGTAATAGTTGGCACTATGACAAGAATGGAGGTAGAAAGGCTTCTTGGGACGCTGCCTCAGTCTCCCAGGTGAGAGGCAGCAGACTGGTGGAGGGCAAGGCGGAGAGAAGCTGCTAGATAAAGTAGGGATGTGGGAGGGATGGCCTGGGGCACTTCCTAGTATACCCGTGTGGGTGCCACGGAAGCCCTGGCACCTGCTGTGACTCAGTGGGTGGCGGTTCCTGGGGGAACAGGGCCTAATTCAGGCAGCCTGTAAGAAGCTGTAGGCTTTGGACTCAGTGCAGCATACATCCCCCAAAATGTTTCTCGCACAAGGCTGAGGAGCAGGAAGTAGCCAATATCTCAGTGTAGCCTCGGGAATACAATGTGAATGAGTAATTATTGTCTGCCCCTTCCAGTGTGAGCCAGTTCAGTGCAATCCTGTCTCTAGTCTCCAGGGGTCTTACCATGTTTAGGATTATTTTCTCAAGCACCCATCACCTCCTGACATACTGCGTAACTGTTTTCCCTGTACCCCAGCTAGATAGAACACCAGTTCTGAGACAACAGGGACCTTTGGTCCTTTTAGTTCCCTGGTATTTCTCCAAAGCCTACAATAACGTCTGGGAACTCACACTTGACTCTGTAGGTTGAATTCTCTTTTTGATACTCTGTGCTTGGAGATGCTTGGCTACCATAGCTGCTGCTCCCTGGAGCTGCGTCCAGTGTCAGGCGTTGTGGTTGCTCTAAGTAGGGAAGGAACAGTGGCCCCTGTGCAGCTGATACTGCCCTTACAGTTGTCCCCACTGCTCTTAGGGGCCTGTGGGTCTCCTGTGTGTAGAGTCTTGCACAGTCTGAGTTACCCACAGCCTCAAAGAGCCCCTGAGATTTCCTTCAAGGTCATCTGTCCCAGAATCTTGTGACCAAGCAAGCCTCACTTGTTTCCCTGAGACCTGAAACTGCATTACCTAGAACTTACGACATGTTGGCCCTCCTTCATCCCCAGTGGCCAAAGTGACCGAGCTCCTGGTGACTCATGGCAGGGCATCAGGTTCCACAGGCACCAAGCAGAAAACACAAGAGAACAACTGGTCAAGCTCTGTGGCTCCTCTGGTAACTGGGTCACTGGGGAGAGAAGTCCAGCAGTTGCCCTGTGTAAGTGCCGGGTAACAAGCATTCCTCCAGTTGAGCGGCCTGTGTTGCATCTCATCCCCATCTTCTGAGGTTTTGTCTTGCTTTCCCCCAGGTGAGACAGCACTGTAAGGTGCTTGTTCCGGGTCACACTGGTGACCTTTCTAAGGCTGGGATTAGAGCTAGGTCTTTTGTGCCACATCTGCCCTCTCGGTTGTAGCTCCTCAAGGGAGTACAGTTGCCCCAAACTGTACTGCAGGTTAGGATCAAGGCCTCTTATTCTTGAGTGTTTATAACCTCTGTCCCTACGCACTGTCTCTAACTCTGCCCTCCTGTAGATAGTTTTGCACCTTTCCGGCAAAGGTCTGTTATCCCAGATCTGCCCATTAGCCTAGAGCTGCTTGGGGCAGGGTGTTTGTTGCTCGTTTCTGTCTGTCCCTGTGCCTAATAAATAGTGTGATAGAGGATGATCAGACCATGGCATTTTGTGTTTGCACAGGACTGTGTGCAGGTCTAGTTCCTTGTTTTTCTTTCTGTAGTTTAGCAAACCACTAAATGTGGCCAGGAGATTGACCTTTTTAGGATTTCATCAAAACTGTATCTGTAACCAGGTGGTGGTAGCCTCAGCCGGCGCACACCTTTAATCCCAGCACTCAGGAGGCAGAGGCAGGCAGATCTCTGTGAGTTCAGATCAGTCTGATCTACAGAGTGAGTTCCAGGACAGCTAGGGCTGGTACATAGAAAAACACTGTCTCAAAAAGCCAAAACCACAAAACTGTATCTATAATTATACCAAGGCTTTATTACTCCTGCCTCATAAGTTCACAGTGGAACTTTCCAGATACTCAACATATTGTTATGTTCTTAAAACTTACTTTGCCTTCCAGTATTGTTGATTGCTCACATCACATTACTATAAATATACTCAAGGCAATTTATACAGAGGAAGAAAATGTATTTCGTCACAGTCCAGCATTGGGGTGCTCTGTTACTTTTGCTTCTGGCTAGAGTAGCCCATCACAGTGGAACATCCACATGGCACACCAAGAAGAATGAAAACAGCTGAAAAGAAGACCAGGATCCTGCAGCCTCTTGTGAGAGCATGCTGCCAAATGCTCTAAGTACTTCTCACTAGCTCCACTTCTCAGACTCCACTGTCTCCTGACAGTGCTACCGTGGGGACCCATCCTTTAACACGAGTGTCTTTGAGAACATTTATCCAAAGAAAAGCAGTGGTAGATAACGGCAGACCTAGCCGGCATCAACAGGAGCTTGCGTTCTTCTGAGGACCTCACCTGTAAGCTAGTCATTTAGTTATCCTATGAGTAGTCATGTAGAGCTGGTGATTGACTAAACTTGGGGTGGTGGTCTCCAGTGCCGAGAGGAGGGGCACGAGGGTCTGGGAAGGCAGATTCAAACCAGCAGCTTTGTGATGTGACTTCCTACCCTCAACTGTTGAACTGCAGGAACCTACACCTGAAGTAGCACCACAAAATAAACATTGAAGTCCAATGCTAAACCTGTTTCAGATCTGTTCCTATTAAGGGATGGCAGAGTCACCCTGTAGATGGTTATAAATTTCCATGGGTTATCTCTTGACCACCCCTGACTAATCCCTTTCTCAAACAGAAGGCAGCCTGATGTTTGTGCCACTTGAGTACTAGGATGGATGCCATCATCCTCATAACCTGTGGCCATACAGAAATTGGAGGGGGGGGCAGTCTAAACAAGGGGCCCAAGTTCTTCACAAAAATCATTAGTATCAGTGGGGAAAAAAAAAAAAAAAGTAGCCTAATAGCTTAGAGTAAGCAGACAGCATAGCCAGATGTGAAGGCCTGAGTGGATCCTGGGGCCAAAGTTTCCAAAAACTTTTGGAAAAAGTATAGATTCTGTATTAGATTTAAAGAAAAAACTATATTTTCTCTTAAGTATAATAGTAATGTTTAAATTGTATGTTAGAATGCCTATTTTATTGTGCTGGGCATAGAACCTAGAGCCTCACAGATTGTGGGTAAGTTGGTTTTGTGGGTAAGTTGATTGTGCTCTTCTTGGCAAAGGGCCAGGGTTTGAGGCCCAGAACCCACATGGTAACTCAAGTTCCAGGGGGTCTGATCCTTTCTTTTGGCCTTGTGGGCACGAGGCACATACTTGGTACACACACATGCATGCAGGCAAAGTAATCATACATATAATAATTTGAAAGAAAGAAAACACGCACACACACAAGACAAATCACAGGTGCCAGACTGTTAGCAGTTCCGGATAGTTTAGATGAGAGGGACAAGGGCGTGTGCTCTGCATCTCTGTAGGTTTGCCATTTTCAAAGCAGCTTCAAACTGATAAGGAAAAGTTGGAATTGGGGGTTTTCTCCTTTGCATCATATGGCAAAGACGAGGACTGTAGTGTAGGTAAGGCCCTTTTGTACATCAGCACAGCCATGAGCAGGCACTGTCCTTCAGGAAGCCTGTCTCCCCCTTGGAAAACAAACTCTTAAAACAGATGTTTGTCAGTTACTCTGATCCAGGTGTTTCTCAGTTGCTGAACAGGACATGGTAATGTGATGCAGATTTTGTCATCCCCCTGGAGGAGGTGTTGGGAAGCAGTGCTTCCTAGAGAGTGAAGGGGCTCTGTGCCCAGTACTGCCCCCATCACCGGCTCCCTTCCCTTCTCAGTTGGCTTTGTTTCTCCCTCACAGAAGCTCCTGTGATCCCTTGGGCAGCATTAAATGGACCAGCTTCTGACCCTGGTGTTACCAGAGACCTTATGAGTTTGGTTCCTCTAATAGCTAGGTCCACCTGAGTATGCCGGTTAAACAGACAGTAGTGAGAAGCAAAGAAAGGAGATTTGTTCATTGTGGCCACATCAGGGAAAGGAACAAATAAAGATGTTCAATGACCCTCCAATTAATTCTGAGGGCACTATCTTCAGATTAGGTTTAAATAAGGGCAAGAGGAATGGGTGATTAAGCCAACCTGGTCAAGGCCCATCAGTTACCTATCACTGTTTTACTCAGGCCTTTCCTGCAATCTGATGATTTGTTAGAACTATAAAATCTCCAATAGGAGCCGGGCGTTGTTGGCGCACGCCTTTAATCCCAGCACTCGGGAGGCAGAGGCAGACGGGTCTCTGTGAGTTCGAGACCAGCCTGGTCTACAAGAGCTAGTTCCAGGACAGTCTCCAAAGCCACAGAGAACCCTGTCTCGAAAAAAAACCAAAAAAAAAAAAAAAAAAAAAAAAACCTCCAATAGGAGGCCAGTTCCTTCTTTGACCAACACAGTCTTTCCTTTTCCCTGCTAGAGGGTTCCTAGGGAAATTTTAATTCTTTAAGGTTGGGTGTTTAACCTTTTGAAAGCTAATGGCGGGGGAAAGTATTTCTTTAGAAGAGCTTCTCTCCCGCCAAGACAGTTCCACGGGCGGCATCTTGCACTAGGACCCAGGATGTTCACACATGCACTTGCTCTATCTGGGCAGAGGAACCGCCACACCTTTTCTCTGACCGGTAGCTGATTTTTTTTCTTTGTAAGAACTAAGCATGGAAACGGATTTGATTTGTACTCAGTAAATAGAGTGTTTGCTTGGTTTATGTCTTAAATGAGTGTAGTGAAAGAAAGTAGAGATAGCCAGACACCAAGTGCATTGTCATCCCCAACAGAAAGCTCTGTGAACACCAAGAAGTAGGACACCCAGTAGAACTCTGCACACCTAGAAGCCAGCATGCATTTGCTGAGCAATCATTTGGTCCCAATGGCTGGAGCCACAGGGATGAAAATCAAGCCGACACCCTGTCTTAAGGACCTTGGGTTCTAGTCAGAAACAACAATCCATGCAGCAGCCCCAGTGTTTAGAGACCCAGCACAGAATTCCTAGTGAGGCCTGAGGGTGAGAATCTTTGCAGTGGACCTCCAAGATACTCTCTGGTGCACCTGGGATGCTCCACAAAGACAGGACCCAAGCCCCGGTGAAGAACCTGTCCCACCACATGTCTCCTTGGGGGTTGAAAGAGTAAGAGGCAATAGTGGCTATACACAGACACTTGGAAGGAAGCTGCATACCCACCCAGTCCACCTGAAAGCATAGCGCGTGGCAGTTTACTGCTTCTCTGAACAGATGTTTTCCTTATTCAGGATGCCCTTAGCGGGGCACTAATCACATGTGGTTCACTTCTCTCCTGCCTTCTCAACCTCACTGCACGGTCATTACCCGAGTGCCTTCTGTTACGTGCACCCATGCACCTCCACTGTGTGTGGAAGAATGGTGAGCTAGCTGGGGCTAGACCTTGCTTTCTGACTCCAGCCTGGCACACGTGTGTGTGTTTCATCATAAGAAAAAGAGCCGTGTGGAGAGGTACCATGCTGGTACTGTGTCTTAACCCCGGCTTTGAGGATGAGAAAGGGTGAGACCCTGGAGGAAGCAGCTAGAGTAGAGTGGTGGGAGCCGAGCAGAGCAGGCGGAGCATGTGAGGGTAATGAGGACAGTGAGGGGGGCTGGAAGAAGCCTCCAGATGGGCTCCTATCCAGTGACATTTCCCCATAAACGGAATGACAACTTCACAGCGGTGGTTTTGAGTGCACACCAAATTATTGCAGACTTTGCCATGCGATGCTCTGCCATCTAAGAGCATGTGATAGCTTTCCGGAGAGGTTGGAATTAAGACCCCTGTTCGCTTTACCCACAGCCTTTTTGAGCAGGACCCCTGCTCCATCCTAGAGCCACCAAATCTGCTCTTATGAGAGACTTCCTAGCTGGGGGACTCCCAGCTGCAGGGGGCTTCTTTATTGATGGTCTCAGCCACTTTTAGGGTCACTTTTGGTGTTATATGTAGAAAGCAAACAAGTCGGGGCTTTTTGCATTGCCTCAGAGTCTGGTCCTATTTATTGTCACCACACACTCCACCACTCACTAATTCTGGGATGCCAAGTCAAAGGCTCTGGTTTCTGTCAAGTGAATATGGAGTAGGAGTCTGGCATTTCAGATGTGCCCTGACTTCCAGAAACTTCCAGTCCTGGGGCACATATGACCTAGCTTTTTGTTTTTGTTTTGTTGTTTTGTTTTCAAGACAGGGTTTCTCTGTAACAGCTCTGGCTGTTCTGGAACTCACTTTGTAGACCAGGCTAGCCTCAAACTCACAGAGATCCATCTGCCTCTGCCTCTGCCTCTGCCTCTGCCTCTGCCTCCTGAGGGAATTAAAGGAGTGTGCCACCACCACCCAGCTCTAAATAGCTTTTCTAAAGCTCCAAAGTGATCAGATACTCATGGGACCTCCAGTGGGGGGACCAGACACAGAAACACCTCCTGGGGCCATGAGTGACACCAGTATGTGTCTGTTAGTCACTGTAGCACTGGTTTAGATCCTGGATCGTAATCCTCACGACGGACTCGTGCAAGGCAGCATGCCTTACTCTTAGCCGCTGTCAAGTGAGCAGGAATGAATGGACAGGAGTTTTCTCAAGGCAGTAGCCCTTCATCTAAGTTTTGAGTCAGACCTCTGGATGTAGGAAGAACACATCTTAAGAAATAGTTTTCTTAATTACTTGAGTAATAGTGAAGTCATTTTAAAGACCCAAATGTTCTGGGGATGCTTTTTCTGCCAAGCATTGCTGGTAAAACCAGACACAGCCTAACCTTCCTCGCTGAAGTGTGCTAGGCAGGGCAACATCAATTCCAGGACATGGAGAAGAGAAATTCCATGGGTCTGCCCTGTTGTCCCGGTCCTCCCAAGGTGGGAATGGAACTATGGCCTACATCTTTTAAATCACTGCTTAGGGGAACCTGGCAGGAGGCATTGTCTAACAGAGAGACCTAAACTAGACAGCTGTTGGAGTAGCTTGTAGGAAAACATTTAGGTGGTAGGCTTGGGACATGAGGGTGGAGCTCAAAGAAGGATCCTCTCTCACTTCAACTTAGGGCTTTTTTGCAAAGTAAAACACCCCACACATGGTGGCACACACTTTTAATCCCCACACTCAGCAGGCAGAGGACAGCTTGGTTTACGTAGTGAGTTCTAAACCAGCCAGAGCTACACATCGAGACCCTATCTCAAAAGAAAGATAAGGTGTCTGAATTCTTTACAGATTAATGGGAATTACTTGTGTCAGTTCCACTGGAGCGAGTATCCTAGACAGATCAGAATGAACTGGTCTAGAAAGGCCACAGAAAGAGCACCTGTTAGGAACCCTGAATGTTTTCGCCAGATTAGGTGGGGGAGGGGCTCAATTGGGAGGCTAGAATGTGAAGGGTTCTGAGGAACTACCAGAAACTGGGTGGTAACACACTCACTCCGAGGCTGTGCCTTACATGCTGACGCAGTGTCTATCTCAGTTCCGTCAGGTAACCCACCAGAGAAATGAGGAAAGAGGAAGGAGAGCAGATAATTGAAGGAAGATGAGCTACAGACAAGCAATTTGTCTGAGGTCATAATAGCTGTAAGTGGTCAAGTTCCCAGTGAGGCTTGAAAAGAGGCAGGCCGATCTGCCTCTGAAGTCTTTCTGTGACCTCGTGAGAGATATGTTGGGACTCAGGAGACTGGAATCCAGAGATAGGAAAGTAGCCAGAAAGCTATTATATCATGGTGGTACGGGGGAGAAATAACAAGAGAGAGTATATTTGAGATATGTTTAGGAAGTCCAACAGTTGGCCTGTTGGCCACAAAGGGCGGGGATCCAAGAGGTAAGTATCTCAAGTGACTCTCAGGTGTCAAGCATGGCCTTGAGGCAGGGTTGCTGGCACTTTGTAATAGCAGGAGACACTGTGAAGGCTGAGCATGCTGAGTTTTGAAGTACTTAAGGTTTAGCCCGTAGTTAGGGTCAGAGCTTCATTAACCCAGGACCTCTCGACACACTGGTGATCACCATGAACCCTGGTTGTGGGCAGGAACTGTGAGGAGACTCCTTCAGGATCGTAGGCACAAGATCTGCAATCATGTAGAGACCCAGGCTCCACCTGAAACCCATACTGAGCCAGAAGCACACAGGGGATCTGGGGACTTGTAACAAGCACCTTGTTAGTCTAACAGTGTGCACAGTTTTGAGAGCTGAATCAAATAGCTGACATTTGGGAAGCATCAGGTTTTAAGGTAAGCTTTAAAAGCGACTTGAAACAGGGACCCATTTGAGGGCATGGCCAAGGCAAACTTCACACACCCTCACCTTTACAAATTATGTCAGAGGTTCCTAGACACATCACGCCTTTCCTTGGCCCCAGCTAGAGAACCTGATAGAAGAGGACTGTAGTAGACTCAAAACGATGAAGGCTGAAAACAATGAATCACCATAACCATCTTAGAGAAGCAGGAGTTAGTCAGGAGAGGTTTCAAAACTAAAGACAGCGTTTGAGTCTCCGGGAGCAGTCAGGTGACTTGGGAGACTCTCTTCCATGTATCCTCAGGACTGGAAGCCAGCTCCAACAGCCATTCGGAGAACGGAGGACTAATGCTGAACGTCAACCATCCACTTGCTGGAAGAAAGGAGCTGGAGGGGAGCCACTGGGAGTAAAGGCCAGCCCACTGGTGTTTGTTAGGTGTGTCCTCTGAGTGAAAGATTACATTTCTAAACCGTGAGCTACCATTAGGGTGACCACCTTGTGCCAGTGTGCCTGGACTGTTCCAGTTTCCATAGGGAATGCCCTACCTCCTGGGAAGCCCCTGAGCCACATGGGCTTGCTGGTAAGATAAAACAAACCTCCAAACCAAGTGGTGAGCTGTTTTGTCCGACAGAGACCATCAAGCCAGCACACTGGGCCTGAGCAGGGCAAGTACATCAGTTCTGGGTGAAGGCTGCCGATTCTTACCCCAGGGAGTAGTCCACACAGCATCCCTATCCTGCTGTGCCCTCCTGGGCTGGGCAGAGGCAGCTGACAGCCTCAGCAGCTTCCCTCTGTGTGGTTGACCATCCTCAAAGTTGTACTTCCTATCCTAGCCCCTTGTGAAGCACAGGAGTCTGCTCGGTGGTCTGTGGCAGATGCTGTTAGTGGCCACACTGTCTCTGAGAGTAAGTGGGGTTAGACGCGTTGCTGGAATGTCCCTTAGCACACAATCACAAGGGTCCCTTTTCTCCCAAACTCTTAGAGTCAGTAAGTTCAGTAATTGATTGCTATTGCGCACTGGCTGCTGGGGACCAGTTTCAACAAGAGAAAAAGAAGAGTCTGTACCTTCAAGAGCTCACAGTCTAGGGGACAGACACTGAGAATCAGGACACACAAGTGCTGTGGTTGAGAAAAGGAGAGCACGTGTCTCTAATCAGACAGGTGCAACCAAGTCCTGTGCCTTTCCCAAGTACATGATTAGGTTTCAAAATCATATTAGAAATGTGTGGTGTGTTTTGCTTGTGTTTTTAAGAGAGATACGAGATAGCAACAAACATTCAAAAGTAGTCTATGGTATATAGTCTGAAAGAGGCAGCTGCTCAGCTCGTGATGAAATGCTGTATTCCTCCTCTCCCACAAAAGTGCAGTTTGAAGCTTGCTTTGGAGTGTGTCTTGAGGGCACTTTGAAACTACAGACTCACGTATTTTTACACTCTTTACAAGAGCCGAGATGGCAATGAGATTGAGCTGCCATCCTGCCTTCTGCCAGGGACATTCACTGGACATTGCACACACGGCTTAGCGTGACCTGTGATGTGTCCCGGGGGAAAGCTGTCAACCCCTCAAACACTCACACACATAGAGTATGTTCATATAAAAAGCCTATAAGATACTGGGACCTCATGAGATCACCCTCATCATTCCTCTCCAGCTTTGTGGGGATTGAATTTCGTCAGGGCCATGGAGCCCTGAGGCCATGGGCATGCTGGCCTGAGTTAACCAGGGACCTGTTGAGACGGAAATAGGAAGCCTTTTTTATTTACAGAAAGTCATTTTATTTGTCTATTTTAAAATTTCAGCCATGTATTTAGTAAATGTCTTTTAATAGAATCTGAAACTATCAGGTTTCTTCAAATGATAGCTGAGTTAGATATAAGTTCACCACACCCTTGGAGTGTGTGTGTGTAGTCATTCAAGTGAATGAGCTGAGAAGGCAGTTGAACAGCTAGAATTCAGCATCAATGACAGCTGCATAGCAGTCAGGATTTTACCCCCTCCCAACTCCAAGGCATAATAAAAGTCCACATTAGCAATGTAAATGGCAAGACGAATGTGTTTTTATTTTCATTTAGACTTAAGTAGCAATAAAATGAGAGACAGAAAGGTGTCATTCAAATGAGAGAAGGAAAAAAAAACTGGGTTTTTGGTTAACCACAAGTTTAATTTGAACCCAAGTGTTAAAAACAACAGCCAAAGAACAAAAAAGGA
Source organism: Cricetulus griseus (assembly GCF_003668045.3). Classification (NCBI taxonomy): domain Eukaryota; kingdom Metazoa; phylum Chordata; class Mammalia; order Rodentia; family Cricetidae; genus Cricetulus; species Cricetulus griseus. Next base: position 186,136,795 of record NC_048598.1, on the reverse strand, counting down.
AATAGGCACCTGTGGCTATCATTAGAGTAACTAAAATTGCCATTGGCGCTAAAGTATCCAGCACATGACAGCCCAATGCAAGTGCCTTATTTCTTTTCTCTCTCGTCCTAAGACCCCTGAATAGTGTATGATAACCCAGACACATTGTACCCACTCTGGGGGGCTGCAGCTCTTTGCATACTGTGTGGTTCCTGCCTCTGCCTCTGCCTAGACTCCTGTCTGCTTCATCTAGGAGCTAAACACACATCTTTAACCCCAAACCACTTTCTTCGTGAGTCTCCCCTGGCTGCCCCAAGTTCTCTTGCCTGAGTAAGGTTTGCAGTTCTTTGTCTGATTCCTATCTGTAAGCTTCCTGCAAGGCAGCAGCCACTGCCCTAGTCACCTGTTTTTTGACTCACGGGCATCTGTGCTAAAGTTAACACCCACCCGGTTTGATCTGCCACATTCTAGAAGAAAAGGTGGTAAATAAGGGAGTCAGTTGAAGAGAGTTACTGGAAGGGCAAATGAGGTGATGGGTAGGAAGACCAAGATGTTCTTCAGTGGTCTACTGGGCTGCCATGGGCTGTGACTGGAAAGCAAGGAGCAGAATGTACTGAATCCAAGGAGGGCTATCTAAATCAGTCATTCAGCCACCAACAGGCCTCTTTAGAGAAGAGTCAGTCAATGCCCAGTTAGTCAAAGGCTGGCTGTGTGTGGTCAGGACTGCTTTATTGAATGTGATGGAGATTGGTCTTATATCTGGAGCTCTTTTCAGCTCTGAGAGTCTCCAGTGAGCACTTATTAGACACTTGCTGTATACACTCTACCCGAAGGTAATAACCATATTCTAAAGCACCGGATCTGAGCCACAGAGGACCGACTAACTAATCCTTCAAAGCACCATTTCTGTGCTGGTGCTGGGCACAAGGCTGTTTTTCCAAATATTTTGGTTCCCTGCCTTTACTGTGATAAAATGAACCCAGTGTGACATTGTTCTTGCCTGCTTGGTCTGGTCCCTATGATGAATTTACCCATTCACTTCTCCGTTGTTACCCTGCATGGAGTAGACCTTATTTCTAGTCTGCTGTTGTCCTGCATGGTCTCCTTTCCAAGCAATTGTCAGCCATTTCTTACCTTTTCAATTTGGTAATCCTTACGTGCCACGAAGCCTGTGTTCAAGATTCTTGGGCTCTGAGAACTAAATCGCTGGCCAGTGTCTTCATGTGCTCATTTTAGTGGTGACATTTTACCTCCCCATAGAATGCTTCTGCATATTCTGAACAGGTGAAAGTACTTTGCCAAGTGTCTGTAAGTTCAACAGAACTGGCTGGGTGTCTGAAATTCCATGCCTGGGTACCTGATAAACTCATGGGAGTCCTCTCCAGCATCTCAGCCACTCTTTCCTCTTTACCAGATGCAGGTAATTGGCAGCCACTTTGTAAGCTTTGAGTGAGCAGTGCTTAGATTCATTATATGACTTAACACAGGGCTTATAATAACGAACTAATAATAAGTCCTCCTTCCTTCAAGCACTCCTCCCTGCAAAGCAAAAGCTGTGAGCCTCCCAAGCTGTGGTATTTTGGCAGATACTCGTCTACTTGCGTAGCCTTTTTTGGGTGACGAACTCATCACAGAACAACACTGCTGCGGACAGAAGTTCTGGCAGCAAGTTTATGTGATATTGCCTTTGACCTCTGTTCCAGAAAAGGACAGGGCCTGCATTCATCCACCACAGCCAGGTATGACACTGCAGATTTCCTTCTTTCTGCAGTGAACAGAGTATCTGCCAAGCGCGGGCTTCCGTGATGGTGTACGATGACACCAGTAAGAAATGGGTACCAATCAAGCCTGGCCAGCAGGGATTCAGCCGGATCAACATTTACCACAACACTGCCAGCAACACCTTCAGAGTAGTCGGGGTCAAGCTACAGGATCAGCAGGTAAGTGCTGGAGTCAGCTTCACACCCCTGAGCTGCAGCCTGCCAGTGCATGCCTGGGGGAAAAGAGGCCACTTCATCTGGTGAGAGGTCTGGGTTCAGCTCTGACTCTGCAGCCTTGTAGCCAAATCTGAGACCAAAAGCAAATTATCTTTTCTGAGAGTCACTTCCCATGTCATATGCAAACAGTAAGCTACATTTTTCTGCCCCATTGTGTTAGATCAGAATACAATGACAAATAAAATAGTAAATAAATCATTCTGTCAGATAAGACTAAAATAACAATCATGAGAAGTCTTTTTGAAAAATACAGTACACATGGGCTAGAGAGATAGCTCTGTAGGTAAAAACACACAAATGTGAGAACTAGAACTTAAGTCCCCAAAATTCATTAAAAAGTTGGGCAAGTGTGGTGGCCATCGACAGCCCAATACTCAGGAGACAGAGATGAGGGTCCCCAGGACAAGCTGGCTAGCCAGACAACTAGAACCTGCAAGCTCCAGATCCAATAACAAGGCAGGGAATGATCACCAGGTATGGTGGTATATACCATTAATTCCAGCACTCAGGAGGCAAAGGAGGGCTAACCTATACGAGTATGAGATCACCCTGGTCTACACAGTGAGTGCTGGCCCAGCCAAAGTTCATAGTAAGACCCTGTCTAAAAGAAATTTTTTTAAGTAGAACACAATTAAGGAAGACCCTTGGCATCAACCTCTGACCCCCCCCTTACACTTACATGCAAATAATCATACATATATGCACACCAAACATTCAAAAAAAGAAAGACAAATGAAAAAATATAATATATAAATGTTTTTGTCTCATTCTGTGCTATTGAGATTTTGGGTTGTAGCCCCCAGACTTGACTTTGAAGAGAATACCAAGCTGATAGGAGGATGGTGTCATCTCTTCCCTAGCATACAGCCTAGACAAATCAGCTGAGGCAGGGAATAGTTTTCCTGGTAAATGACTGTGCCAGGTACAAGTAATATCCCTGTCATTCATGTCCCACACCACCAAGCCATAGCGGTCTGATGAATGTGCTTACCTGCAGTGACCTTGCTAAGTACCTCAGTGCTCCCCACCCTGTTGCCTCTGGGAGGACTGACAAGACATTTCTAGCAGTGAAGCTAGATCTGTGGTTTTGTTGTTTATTAAAACAGCAGCTGCCAAGCAGAGGTGGTGCACGCTTTAATCCCAGCACTTGGGAGGCAGAGGCAGGTGGATCTCTGTGAGTTCGAGACCAGCCTAGTCTACAAGAGCTAGTTCCAGGACAGTCTCCAAAACCACAGGGAAACCCTGTCTCGAAGAACCAAAAAAAAAAAAAAAAAAAAAAAAAACCAGCAGCTGAGATGCCTCAGCAGTTAAGGGGCTGTCCTTCCAGAGAACCTGGGTTCAATTTCCAACGTCCATATGGCAACTTACAGCTGTCTACAGACTCCAGTTCCAGGGCATCCAATGTCATCTTATGGTTTCCTCAGACACCAAGTGCTAACAGACATACATGGTGCTTAGACATACGTGCAGGCATACACATACAAGCAATAATAGTAATTTTTGCTGTTATTATTTTAAAAACCTCTCCTTAAACAGTGTTTTCTGGCAGTTTTGTGGTCAGAAGGTTCCTTGCTGTCTCTGAAGCCGGCAACCAAGTTAACAATGTAAAGAGTAACTTGGAGTTCTGGTTTAAGTGTTGCCCACTGGACAGGTTTCTGCATTGGCCAAAACAGCCCTAGTAAGTTTCAGAGTCTGTGTCCCTTTTAGACAAAACAGACACACACTTCTCGACCCCTGGTCTAGGGTAGGCTGCCTAACCCTGAACTTTTGCCGTGTGTCCTTTCCCGTGTGGACTTTAGCATCTCCTTTGACAGGAAGTCCATTTCCTGCTACTATTCCTGCATTACAGAGGGTATCCCTAAGTGATTGCTCTTTTTTTTTTTTTTTTTTTTTCTTCTGGGGCTGAGGCTGGGAACCTCAGTGTCCCGTGCATGGTAAGCTAAGCAGAGGCTTCGCGCATGCTAGGCGAGCACCCTGCCGGTGAACCATAGCTGTAGCCCTTTGCTGATGACTTGTAGCAAATTTTCCATGCCCATCACACCATTTGGTGGCTCCTAAACCTCTTGTACTGTTTAGAATAGATTTTTTTGCCTTATAAATTTTGCCTGCTTCTGGTGCTTCGTTATAATAAGTAATGAAAACAGACGAGCAGCATGTATACTGTTAGAAGATGCTGTGCGCTGCGCTGTGAGCAGAAGAGGTGAGCTGTACATGGCAGAAGCTTTGAGAGCGTTATTCTGCCATCGGGTGGAGATCTGGGTCTCAGAGTCCTCACCTGCCTGTGGGTTCTATATTGCTTTTTAGATCTTAGCCATTAGCACAGTGGCCAGAGAGATTGTTCGCTACCATTAAGTTTCTTTCTTTGCAAAAGACTTTTAGATCATTTTTACTCAGAAGCCTCAAAACCATGTTAAACAGTATTTGGTGTTTCAAGAGCTTCCTCGAAAAAGAAAAAGGAAAGAAAAAAGAAAGAAAGAAAGAAAGAAAGAAAGAAAGAAAGAAAGAAAGAAAGAGAAAGAGAGAAAGAGAGAAAGAGAGAAAGAGAGAAAGAGAAAGAGAAAGAGAAAAAACAAAACAGGAAAGGCACTCCCATGTACTCCTACACTCCCCAAAATAAACCGTGCACACAGTGTGATTATGAGCTCCTATGTGGAAAGTGCGACATCTTAAAATAAGCTTATCCTTCGAAAGTACCTTAATCAGTCCTGCCAAATGCTGGGGAATTATTTTTAAAATAAACCTGACGAGAAAAGGTTGAAAGTGAAGGGTTAGGAAACTGTAAACCTTATAAACACTACCGTAATTAGCTGGTAGCCAGTATGTATGTCAGATATGACAGGCAACAAGTATTCCAAAGAAAGACTGACCTTTTGAATAAGAGGCTCCATCAGAAGAGAAGTCACAGCAGCCCTAAATTTGAATGCGTCTAATAATGTACGTTCTAAATATATAAGCAGAAATGGACCAATCTAAAGGTTTCAGGAAACAGACTAATTGCGAAGCCTACTTGGAAATTCTAGTCATGCCTCCAAGTAGCATACTGAAGAAGCAGATAGAAATGAGTGAAAATAAAGAATTTTTTTTTAGCATTATTAATCAGCTTGACCTGATTTATGTTTTGGAAACTGCAGCCAACAACTCTACAGTATTACAAGGTGTCTTAGTTGGGGTTCCTATTGCTGTGAAGAGACACCATAACCACAGCAAAATCTTAATAAGGAAAACATTTAATTGGGGCTGGCTTACAGTCCAGAGGTTTAGTCCCTTATTGTTATGGTGGGAAGCATGGGGCACACAGGAAAACATGGTGCTGGAGAAGGAGCTGAGAGTTCTGTATCTGGATCATCAGGCAGCAGGAAGAGAGAGAGACACTGGGCCTGGCTTGAATTTCTGAAACCTCAAAGCCCACCTCCAATGACACACTTCTCCAGCAAGGCCACGCCTGCTCCAACAAGGCCACGCCTCCAATAACGCCACTCCCTATGAGCCTATGGGGGTCATTTCCATTCAGACCACAAAATAAGTACCATCTTAGCCCTTATGCTAGACTCTGGAGCACACCAAAATGAAAAAGGATCAAAATCATATAGAGTGTATTCTCTTAAAATTTCTATAATTATTTTGACTGTATTTGGTGTGTGAGACTGTGGGTAGGTGCATGTCACCACTCTTGCAAAGGTCAGAGCATAACTTAATAGTTTGGTTCACTACTTCCGCTTTTACATAGGCGCCGAGCATTGCAAGACTTGCATAACGAGCACCTTTACCTGCTGAGCCGTCTCTGCAGCCCTGAGAACACAGTCTTTGACCACAGAGGAATCACACCAGAGGCAGCGACAGGAAGATAACTAATACAATCTCCACATTTGTTTTTGTTGTTGTTGTGCAGTCAGTAGTTATGAAAAGTAGTACATGACTCACCGAGTCATGGGACAGACAAGAAATGAAAATGTCAGCTAGAGAATAATTTGTCCTGCTCAGTAGTGAAGTACTGAGTTGCTAAAACAGTACACAGGAGAAATTTTGTGTTATAAATGTACATATAACAAAAGAAGTATTATTAAAATTGGTGGCCTATGCTTTTTATCTCAGTAAATTAGGCAGATAGTTAAATCCAACCAAAGTAGGAGGAGGAAAGCCATAATTTTTTTTAACTAACTGGGAGAGAGGGCTCAGACATTAGTGTTTACTGCTAGTGCAGAGAACCCGAGTTCTGTTCCCAGCACCCACATCAGGTGGCTCACAACCAGCCTCAAGGAGTCCAACACCCTCCTCTACACGTGTGGCATTCACACACACAGTAAACACATAAAAATATTTTTAATGAAAATCTAATTATATAAAATATAACAATATAAAGTGGATGAATGATAGAAGAAAGTAAAATATCTTGATTCTTTGAAGTGAAAATGTTGACTCCTTAAAAATAAAATTGATAAACTCATAATGAGAGTAGTCAAGGGATTTCTTTAAAGACAAACACATATTGTGAATATCAGAAATCAAAAGGGTATTATTCCTATCACCCCATAAACATTAAAAATCACTACGATGAGAGCATTACAAAACAGAAAACCACAAGCCAAAGAATTAATGACTTGAACCAAATAAATATTTCAAACTCCTTACAAGTGATATGATTTATTACAGGAATGTAAAATTAACTTCACAGAACAAGGGGAAACTGTATAAATTAGAAAAGGCGTTTAGTAAAATTGAGTATCCCTTCATGACAAAAAGTAAGAGGAAACTGGGAAGGATAATTTAGCAAATAGTATCTATAGACAACAAAACCTCTACTCACTATGCTTGCCCTACACTCCAGAAGAACAAGACAAGGAAGAGGGGCAATAAACTTGTCCTTCATCCCAGATGATCTAATAGTGTAGAGAAGCACCAGCAGGATGGCTCAGCAGGTCAAGGTACTTTCCGGCAAGCCTGGTGACCTGAGTTCAATCCCCAGAACCCACATGGAGGGAGGAAAACACAGACTCCTACTGGTCCTCTCACTCCATGCTCGTGCCATGGCACATGAATGCACACACATATGCGCACAAATAAATACAATAAACAGTTTCATATAGTGAAGAGAGTCCAAATTGCCTACAAACTAGTATGGTACTATAATTACTATAAATATGTATGAATATTGTTATGCTAAATGAGTTTGGCAAACACCAGTATTTTTTAATGTATTAGCAGTAAATAACTATAAAATGAAACCGTTTCAAATGATATTTGGAAGCTTGTCAGAAAATTTCAAAGGCTTTGGAACCAATCTCACTGCAGCCACACACCTTCTGTACACTGGAAGCTGCTAAGGTGGCCAAGAGGACACAAGCAGCCAAGTTACTAGGAAACTGCCCGTGTTCATGAACAGAGGCCCTGGTGTCACTAGATGTCACTTCTTCAAAATCTCACCTATTTAAAATTATAGTGGGTGTTTTGTAGAAACTAGTAGTTTGCTTCTAAGATTCATATGAAAGAGCTGAGATCGTCTTGAAGAACCAAGATGGCAGTTTGCACTGTCTTATTCCAGGTCTTACTATGAAACTGCGGATTAAGGCAGGAAGATACTGGCACTAGGTTCAAGTAGCAGACTCATAAATTAAGGAAAGGCTGGGTAAAACCACACATTGTGGTCCCTTGGTTTATGACAAGGCATCTTTATGGTCAGCAAGGAAAAGATGTTTTTTTCAATAAATGCTTATGCCATACCTCAACAACTATTTCAGCCTAAACACTAAAGGCAAACAGTAGCTGGGCACTCAGGAGCCTGAGGTGGATGGACTGCGTCAGACCAGGGATCCAGGGCTAGCCTAGGCAATGTAGCAAGGCCCATCTTGAAAGAAACATGGGAGAGGGGCTCAGAAACCAGTAAAACTTTGAGAAGAACATATAGGAAATTCTTCTCATGACTTTAGGGAAAACAGAGATTCTTGACCAGACATTAAGAAGCAGTAACTAGGGGTTGAGAGATGGCTTAGTGGTTAAGAGCACTTGCTGTTGTTGCAGAAGACTGAGGTTCAGTTCCCAGCATCCTCATGGTGGCTCACAACCATCTGTAAATCAAGTTTTAGGGCACATGATAGCCTCTTCTGACCTCCACTGGCACTACAGATTCACATGGTACACAGATATGCATGCAAGGAAACACATTAGATAAATCTGAAAAAAAAAAGTTGGAAAAGAGAAGCATTAGCTATAGAGGACAGCTTATGACTGAACTCCATGAACACTGAGGAGTTTCCTTAAAATGCACTAAGAGAATGGGAAGGCAAGCCACAGCCTGGGAAAGAATACTTCCCCTCCCCTAAAAAAATACATAGCAGAGCAATTCAAGCAGGAAGGATACATGCAAAGCTGAAAATTAACTTTTAAAAAGCAAAATAACTTGAGCAGGGACTTCCCAAAAGAGCAGTGGACAGAAGTGACAAGCTGACAGTGGTGACAGATGCTTGAGGAAGGCGCTCAGCCATTGTCATGGAAACTACCCTGGGATAGCACTCCACACAACCCAGAGTGCCATTCAGAAGCCAAACAACCTCGAGTGTTTCTGGCCAAGTGGAACTCTCATCTGTAACTCAGGAGAGTGGAAATTAGTACCCTCTCCCTCAGAAACTTTCTGACCAAGGCTACTAAAACTAAATGCACACAGACTATATCCCTCTCTCCTGGATAAAGGCCCAAAGGATCAAGAACTTGTATCTACTAAAAATAAAAACATTTGAGCCAGGCATGGTGGCTCATGCCATTGATCCCAGCACTCAGGAGGCAGAGGCAGGCGGATCTGTGAGTTCGAGGCCAGCCTAGTCTACAGAGTGAGCTCCAGGACAGCAAGGGCTGATACACAGAGAAACCTTGTCTCAACCCTTTTCCCCAAAATATTCAGAGAGCAAAATAGCCAAGGGCTAGAAACCAACTCAGATGCTCATCATCAAGAGTGTGGAAAAGTTATCTGCAGTTAAAATGGGTTGTATAGCCCACAGTGCTGGTGCATGCCTGTAATTCCACTACCAGGGAGGACAGGACAAAGGGTTTGTAAGTTTGAACTTCATGCTACATACATAGCAAGTTCCAGACCAGCCTGGGCTATGTAGCAAGACCCTGGCTACTCATGGGGCCAGGGAGATAAGTGGATGAATTTCACAGACATTATGTTAGATGGAAGGAGCCAGAAATAAGACTGTATGCCTTATTAATCCATTTCTAGTTTAAGAATTGGCAAGAGTTATCGGTGGTGATAAAAGCTAGAATGTAGTTATCTCTGAGGGGCACTGTTCAGAAAAGAGATTCAGAAGAAAGCTGTTGTCAGTGTTCAGGCATCTGTGCTGGCCTGCCCTTTGGGGTCCTGACAGGTTATGTCCTCAGCTGCAGCCACTAAGAGCACCGCCTGTGCACATTCACTGTGTTCCCTTTTAAAAGCTGGGCCTTGCCCGCTTCCCATCTTTCTTTTTTTCTCTCTATCTGTTCCTCTCCTCTTTTCTCCTGCCTCTCTGCCTCTCCTCCTCTCTGCCTCTCCTCCTCCTCTCTGCCTCTCCTCCTCCTCTCTGCCTCTCCTCCTCCTCTCTGCCTCTCCTCCTCCTCTCTGCCTCTCCTCCTCCTCTCTGCCTCTCCTCCTCCTCTCTGCCTCTCCTCCTCCTCTCTGCCTCTCCTCCTCCTCTCTGCCTCTCCTCCTCTCTCTGCCTCTCCTCCTCCTCTCTGCCTCTCCTCCTCTCTGCCTCTCCTCCTCTCTGCCTCTCCTCCTCCTCTCTGCCTCTCCTCCTCCTCTCTGCCTCTCCTCCTCCTCTCTGCCTCTCCTCCTCCTCTCTGCCTCTCCTCCTCCTCTCTGCCTCTCCTCCTCTCTCTCTGCCTCTCCTCCTCTCTCCCTCTCCTCCTCTCTGCCTCTCCTCCTCTCTCCTCTCTTCCTCTCCTCCTCTCCTCCTCTCTGCCTCTCCTCCTCTCTGCCTCTCCTCCTCTCTGCCTCTCCTCCTCTCTGCCTCTCCTCCTCTCTGCCTCTCCTCCTCCTCTCTGCCTCTCCTCCTCTCTGCCTCTCCTCCTCTCTGCCTCTCCTCCTCCTCTCTGCCTCTCCTCCTCCTCTCTCCCTCTCCTCCTCTCTCTGCCTCTCCTCCTCTCTTCCTCTCTTCCTCTCTTCCTCTCCTCCTCTCTGCCTCTCCTCCTCTCTGCCTCTCCTCCTCTCTCTCCCTCTCTTCCTCTCTTCCTCTCCTCCTCTCTGCCTCTCCTCCTCTCTCCCTCTCCTCCTCTCTCTGCCTCTCCTCCTCTCCTCCTCTCTTCCTCTCCTCCTCTCCTCCTCTCTGCCTCTCCTCCTCTCTCTGCCTCTCCTCCTCTCTCTGCCTCTCCTCCTCTCTCTCCTCCTCCTCTCTGCCTCTCCTCCTCTCTGCCTCTCCTCCTCTCTCTGCCTCTCCTCCTCTCTGCCTCTCCTCCTCCTCTCTCCCTCTCCTCCTCTCTCTGCCTCTCCTCCTCTCTGCCTCTCCTCCTCCTCTCTGCCTCTCCTCCTCTCTCTCCCTCTCCTCCTCTCTCTGCCTCTCTTCCTCTCTTCCTCTCCTCCTCTCCTCCTCTCCTCCTCTCTTCCTCTCTTCCTCTCCTCCTCTCTGCCTCTCCTCCTCTCTGCCTCTCCTCCTCTCTGCCTCTCCTCCTCCTCTCTGCCTCTCCTCCTCTCCTCCTCTCTGCCTCTCCTCCTCTCTGCCTCTCCTCCTCCTCTCTGCCTCTCCTCCTCCTCTCTGCCTCTCCTCCTCTCTCTGCCTCTCCTCCTCTCTCTGCCTCTCCTCCTCCTCTCTGCCTCTCCTCCTCCTCTCTGCCTCTCCTCCTCCTCTCTGCCTCTCCTCCTCTCTGCCTCTCCTCCTCCTCTCCTCCTCTCCTCTCCTCCTCTCTCTCCTCCTCTCCTCCTCTCCTCCTCTCTCTGCCTCTCTGTCTACTCTCCTGTCCCCAGAGGCCAGTCTCCCCTCACCTCTCCCCCTACCCCCCCCTTTTCCATTCCCTTCCCCCAATTTAAAAAACAAAACAAAACACTCCATGTGATCTATGTCACATGGCATCCTTCTTTCTAGCACCACTTTTTAAAATTGCAACATTGGTTCCCTAATTGGGAAAGGCTCTCCTGAAGCTTCCTCCTGCCTGCAGGCAGTTTGAGGCCTGTCAGGACCCAGGAACCTGGCCCACATACACCAGCCCCACTTCTCCCAGAAGGCTGGGTCCTTCCATCCAGCACTGGCATGACTGGTGAGCCACTTCCCCTTTCCCACGAGTGAGGGCTCCTCTCTCAAGCATGGTCTCTCGCCTTTTGTCCTCCTTAAGCCCTGGTACCAGGCAAGCACAGCTCTCTGGGGCCCAGAGCCTTGCCCCTCCCCCGCCTTTTCGTGATGACTCACTGGGTAGCCTGTGCCTTCCTAGTTTCTCAGACCCTCAAGTTCCTTCAGGCTTTGCCCTTTGGCCCCACACCCTGATTGGCGGATCACTGAGCAGCTTGTGCCGTTGTCACTCAACCCTCGCTTGATAAAAGCCTTTGGATCTTGTTCACTCATGGGGAGCGAATGAGCTTACCAAAAATCCACCTCCTGGCCTTTTATATCCTGATAGTTTATGGGTCCTTTACATTCTGCCAGCGATCTCCGAGGATGGAAGAAGGTGTTGCCCTTCACTCTTGCGCTTTTCCCTTCCCCCAATAGACCTCTCACACTAACTTTGTTGTGTGTGCCATGTTTGCTTAGTAACAGAGCCCACTGAAAGGTAATCACTTCACGCTGGGCCCCCACCCACCTGCTCCACCTTCTATAGGTCCGTTCTCTTCCACCTGCAACAAATCTGCTTTCTCGTTCACTGGAGGTTTCACCTTCTACTCAATATGTCAGTTGGGTCTCTGGTGGGCTACCCTACCCACCTCTGACCATTCCCTTGGATGTGAGGCTTTATTTCTCAAGCACGGTCCTCTCCTCACCTTCTGGCTTTTCTCCGAGTCCTGGTACCAGGTGACTGTGTCTCTCTCAGGCTCAGATTGGCTCCTGTTCTGCGTTTGACAAATCACTGAGCAGCCTGTGCCTCTTGATATCGGCCCTCTCTGAATTCCTGGGACGCTAGGAATTGCAGACCCTTGGGTCTGTCTTATCTGCCTCACTCATGGGAGCTGTGTCATTGCCCGTACCTCCTTGCTCCTGTTGGGATGTTTTTTGGAGACCCCCTGACCGTTCCTAACTAGCTGTTGTTGCAGGACTTCCAGCTGTTGGCCACAGAGCTGGGGGCACAAGACGTCCAAACATACCCAGCGATGGTGTGGGGATGGGAAAGGATCAGGGGCTTTAAGCCCTGGGGAGTAGACTTGGATCCAAGAACATCATTTTGCCAGCTCCGGTGGTGCCCGATGGTTTCACAGAGCCTGGACAGTGAAGTGAAACAGCCAGCTACTCCAGGACATGCCAGCACCCCAGTTTTCCCAGGTCCCCTAAAGATGAAGGATGCCCCCAAGGTCAACAGGAAGTAGTCTCGAAAACATGGCATCCTGACCTGCTACCCCTTTCTAACTCCTCACCTTTGTATAACAAACAAAAAGGAGGGATGTTAGTGTTCAGGCATCTGTGCTGGCCTGCCCTTGGGGTCCTGACAGGATACTCCCTCAGCTGCAGCCACTAAGAGCACCACCTGTGCACATTCACTGTGTTCCCTTTTAAAGGGGCCCTGCCTGCCTCCATATTTCTTTTTCTCCCTCTTTGTTCCTCTCTCTCTGTGTCTCTCTGTGTCTCTCTCTCTCTGTGTCTCTCTGTCTCTCTCTTTCTCTCTCTGTCTCTCTCCGCCTCTCTTCTCTTCTGCCGCTTCTGTCCCCAGAGGCCAGTCTCCTCCCTCCCCCCTTTTCCATTCTGTCCCCCCAATAAAGAATCCCTCCACGTGAGCTCTGTCTTTCTCTCTTGTGCTGCTTTTTAAAATCATAGCTGTCCCGTCCCAAAGTGGCTACACAGTGTTACGAATGCCCAGCTGTGTCCTCTGACTTACTCTAAGTAGAACGAGCAAAGGAGTGGAGCTCCAGGGGAACACTGGAATCTTAACTGCCACCAGTAAAGCCCATCGGCAGTTGGTGACTATCAGGCTTCCTTCTGTCTTGGACCAAGTGATATATTAGCAATGCATCATGTGCTCATACATTCAAGGCACACTTTGTGGGACTCTCCCTTATGAGAGGGTAGTTTAGAAGTTGTGAAAATATATTTTAAAATGTTGGTTCAACTTATAGGAGCGTTTATCTTCACGTGACTGTCAGATGATATATTATTCATACTGTTGTCTTCACTTTGAATTTGATGGACTCTACCCACAGTCACTCAGCTAAAAAGGAATAAGCAGGATTCACTGTACAATGCTTTGACTTGTAATTTTCTGCTCATTCCTTATACCAAGAATCACCATGTCTTCAAAGCAGTTGTAGACTGTTGGGGTGTTTGTAGATAGCAGCTGGGGCCTTTAGGCTCCAGGAGTAGCAACAACAGAAATACCAGGCCCAAGAGCTGCTGGAGACACTCAACCCAGAGACTTCTTACAGCCAGAACCAATCCAGGAGGCTCCAGAGGTGGAAGCCAGGCCACAGGAAATCAGAGAACAGTGTTAGTTCCTCTGCAGGCTTCCAGCTCTCCCATTAAGCTCACTGTGTAACTTTGTACAAGTCACTTGTTTTCCCTGGCTCTGACTTCCCAGCTAGAAAGAGACTTCCTAAGGGCCCCGTGAGTTCTTTTCAGTGTTTGTTCTGTAGCTGGGATGGGGATTATTCTCCTCCTGATGAATCCTCTCTGAGAATGTAGCCAGCCTTCTCACCTCATAGGATGTCTCACTTCCCAGAGCATCTCCCCAGGCAGTCTTGATTTGTTGTCTCTCTACCAGCCTCTCCTAAACAACTTTCTCTCTTTGCTTGCTCTAGTTTCCTAATGTCCATCGAAACCATAGAAGGAAATTGAACACAGAGCATCTGCTATGGGTTGACTGGGACAGAATGGAATAGGTTCTTAGCTCATTGATTCTGTACACGACTCCAGCCTCTAACCCCGTAGTAGTTCTTAACCTTCCAAACGCTGTGATGCTTTAATATATTCCTCGTGTTGTGGTGACCCTAACCATAAAATTTATCATTGTTATTGCGTAACTGTAATTTTGCCACTGTTATGAATCATGATGTAAATAGCTGTTTTCTGGTGGTCTTATGTGACCCCCACGTAAGGGTTGTTTTGACAACCCCCTTAAGGGTCATGACCCACAGGTTGAGAACCCCTGTGTAACCTTAAGCGTTGTGCTCACTTGGCAGTCCATCTCATCTGTACACTCCACAAAAGCTTGAGCCTTTTTTCAGTAGTGTAAAACTAAACTTAACAGGCAAGAGGACTTAGCTGGAGGGTCACACAGCATAGCGATGGCTGCAGCCTGGAGTGCCATCAGGCCACCACTGACTTCAAGGAGCACCACTAACTAAACAGCCTGAAATCATTCTCTTTCAGTGTCTAGAAGAGCAAACATCAGACCTGCTGTTGAGTCTCTGCCGGCTACGGCCCCCCTGAATGTCTGCTTTCTCTGTCTCTTTCCCTGCCTGGCTGGGCTTTGCACCTGAGATGTCTTTTGGTTGATTAATAACAAAAATAGCAATGAGGTTTTGTGTGTGTGTGTGTGTGTGTGTGTGTGTGTGTGTGTGTGTGTGTGTGTGTGTGTGATATACTAATTTCTATAAGTCATCCTTGAGAACAGAACTTGTGTTTTATGAAATCTGAACACTCAGACGAGGGCTGTGGGAAATTGAGACCAAACTGCAGAAGACTGTTACCCCTAAGGAGCTTCGTATGTAGAAGACACAGATAAAGCATAGATAAGACAGCTGGCCCCAGGAAATCTTTCAGAATCCCCACAAGGTCAGGAGGGCAACATTGGTGCCTCCATCTTACTGTTGGAGAAACTGAGCATCAATGTCCTAAGTGGCAGAGCCAAGAGACAAGAGTCTGGACCAGAACCCAACCAGGAATTCAGACCCCCAGCTCAGACCTAATTAAGTGAAATAAGTTTTCCAGCTGTTGAGTTATGGTCTGAAATGCCTGATGACCCTTTCCCTTCTATGAACGTCACCCCCACCCCACCCCCACCCCTGTGGTTGAAAGGATACACTATCCTTGCCCCATGGCAGCTGCCTCCAGCTCACTTACATTTTACTTATTTACATGTGTTTCTCTCTTTTCTCCTCCAGGTTGTGATCAATTATTCAATCGTGAAAGGGCTGAAGTACAATCAGGCAACACCCACCTTCCACCAGTGGCGAGATGCCCGTCAGGTCTATGGCTTAAACTTTGCAAGTAAGGAAGAGGCAACCACTTTCTCCAACGCGATGCTCTTTGCCCTGAACATCATGAATTCCCAAGAAGGAGGTAAGCAGGGCCTTATCTTTACTGGATGCCGAGACTCACTCTCTCTCTCGTTCTGTCTGTGTCCAAGCTCTAGTTATCTAGTTATCTGTGTCCTGGCATTGCTACTTCATTTATTGACATGATGGAGAGCCTCAAAAGCCTGCTGCTTGGCCTGAGGTTTGCAGGAATCACTAAGGATAAGGAAGAGGGGATAAACTGTCCTGTGTGAGGTACAGGTTTGTACTAATGTGTCCTGGAGCCCTCTGTGAGACATGTTTTATGTTGGCCATCCTATTGCTATGCTCCAGAACACATAGCTGACAAGAAACTGGCTAGACAGAATAGGTAAGGAGTGAATGGAGCCCTCCCTCAAGGCATGTTAGAAACTAGAGTTCACGGGTTCATGAAGAGCTACCTTTAATGTTCTGCAGCGAGCACTGGAGTAAAGGATGTGCCAAGTACTTGGGGACCACAAAAGAAAACAAGGAACTGCCCATCTGGGCTGTGAGGGAGACCCTGACAGCAGTGGTGGCATGTGAGCTCAGAGGAGCAAGGGTCACACCAGGCAGGTGTGTTGAGGAGGGAGCTGCTGCTGCAGAGGTAGAGGTGGGAGAGCTTGCGTGTGTCAAAAAAGACCACCATGCAGTGTAGCTGGGCCCGGGTACAAGTGAACAGCAGCTGGATGAAACTGGAAGGCCAAGCAGGTTAAGCGCCTGAACACGGCAGTTACAGCAGAGCACCAAGCTGCTGGTGGCTTTCAGCAGCTCTGAGGCAGGACCTGCGCCTTCCCAGTGAGGGTGGATTGCTGGCCTTAGACATGGCCCTGTAGTTGGCAGGCATCTTAACCTTGGTGGAGCACAGTGGTTACAGGCATGGAGCCACTCTTCTTGGTTTGAGCTCTGGTTTCCTGCATTCCAATCAAGAAACTGTTGAGCAACTTCCTGAAGGTTCCTGGGCCTCAGCATCCCTGCCTACAAATGCAGACATGTGGAGTTGTTTTTACATTTAAATGAGCTAGATGATTGTCATTTCTTGATATTAGCATGTGTATTAAGTCACTGCTGTTGCTACTGCCTGCAGCCACCACCACTCCTGCTACCACCACTACCAAAACTCAGAAGACATGTGCCCATGCTGCTAGAGGGAGATGACATTTAAACATAATTGAGCCTGACATATCGATACTTTGGGCCCAGCTGAAACACTTCAGGAGCTTTTGTGAGATAACAAAACTATATGGAGTGAGGTTCTGTGAGTTCTGTGTGAGTTCTGTCTTGCTGGGCTAAGACACCATTACCAAGGCAGCTTACGGAAGAAAGAGTTTATAGGCTTACTGTTTCAGGGGGTTAGAGTCCATGGCCGTCATGGGGGCAGGGGGAGCATGGCAATAGGAGGCAGGCATGGCACTAGAGAGTTTACTAGGAATGGCATTGGCTTTTGAAATCTCAAAGCCCACCCCAGAGACACACTTGCTTCGGCAACACCACACCTCCTGATGATTCCCAGAACAGTCCCACCAGCTAGAAAGCAGTCATCAAACATGAGCCTGTGGGGGCAATTTTCATTAGAGTGTTCCTGTCCAGCCAAGGCCCTCCATGTGTGTATTTTCTGACAGGAACTATTAAGGGGAAGACAAACATTTTTGTTAGATACTAAATCCTTTCAAAGCAAGTGCTTAAATTAAAACAGCTTTTACTATAGTCACTGTGGCCTCACAGTCAGTGCAGCCCTCGTTTTCAGGTAAGGTAGTCATGAACTGTCATGAGGAGATAGCTTCTTGGGGTCACATGGCGTCAATTCAACATCCCCAATGGACTGAATGAATGTTGTTGTTGAGGTTGGAATGGAGCCTGCCAGTTTGGGTGTGTGGATACAGAGTTAGTATGACTGGTTAGCAGTTGACAGCTGTTGATGTGTAAGCATGCACAGATCTGAAGCAGGCAGCTACAGTGCTTACTAGACCTGAAAGAAAGGCATCCTTGACCCGAGGGCGTCAGCATTCACACAGCCTCCCCCACCCCACCCCACCCCCACCATACTGAAGTTGTTTTGGTGGATTTTGAATTTTTTTTTTTTTACGATTTTATTTATTATGTATATAACATTCTGCTTCCATGTATATCTGCACACCAGAAGAGGGCACCAGATCTCATAACGGATGGTTGTGAGCCACCATGTGGTTGCTGGGAATTGAACTCAGGACCTCTGGAAGAGCAGTCGGCTCTCTTAATCTCTGAGCCATCTCTCCTGCCCGGATTTTGAACTTTTGATTATACAGTTATTTGCTCTGTATACAACTGACTGCTCAAGTTGCATGCATTGTATAGTTGCTTGTAGCATGACATGTTGAGTCCCAAAGTTGTACAGGATTCAGGGCTTAGGGTGGCATCTAGCACCTCATAAATAGATACACACACACACACACACACACACACACACACACACACACACACACACACACACACACACACACACACACACACACACATGCTCCTTAGGAATCTCTTCTAAGGCAAGTGTCTGCCTCCTGTGACCTTCTGGGACTTCTGTCTCCACAAGTGGGTCTTTCTCAGCTTTTCCTACCCCTCAATATGTGGACAGAACCTGGTATGGACTTAGGGTCCTTCCAGGCCTGCAGACACAGGCCACTTTGTTGTCCCATCTTAAAGTAAGCCATATTTGCTGCCTCCCCAAATACCAGAGTATGTCTTTGTGTCTTCAAGCTCTTAGTTCATTCTCACTACATCCCTGGGAGATGGTATCCCAGACACCTTCCCTGCTCTCTGGACCAGGGAGCCAAAGCTCAGAAAGAAAGTAATTGCCCAGAAATCCCATAGCCATTGCTGAAACTCAACACTGGAACCAAGTTGTTTGCATAATTGTGTTTTCTGGGTGCTAAAAAGCAAACATGCGTGCCTCAATTTCTTTTATTCACTTCTTTCCACAGAGGAGTGTTTTTGTTTTCTCTTGTTTAGTTTTGTTGTGTTTTTAAAGACAGAGTCCTCTATAGCCAATGATGACCTTAATTCTCTTGATTCAGTAGGAAGCATTTAGCATAGAGTCCTGTGAGGCAGGAGGCAGGGTTCTAACCCAGCTCCCCTGCTGCACTGCAGAGCTCAGGGTTTGTTTCTTTCTTCACTGCTGTTCTAGACTCTGAAATGGCAGGGCTGGTGTAGATATACTATTCCACAGGGAAGGCATGGGAACAGAAAGGTATTTAGTGAAGTAGTGGGTAGGTCATGCCTGCCAAGCATATTGCAGCATGCAGGCGAAGCCTACACATGAAGAACTACTTCAAGCCAGGGCGGTGGTGGCACACGCCTTTAATCTCAGCATTTAGGAGACAGGGGTAGGTGGATCTCTGAGTTTGAGGCCAATGTGGTCTACAGAGCAAGTTCTAGGACAGCCAGGGGCTTCACCTGTCATATCAAATGCATTAAGGTAGAAAACAGATTTCTAATTTTCTGAGCCAGAGCTTTTTTTTTTTTTTTTTTTTTTTTGAGAAGCAGTACTGTTTTTTAAACTGTTCTAGAATGTACTAAATTTTCTAGGAATATAATTGTGGCATATATCAAAATATTCTGTTTGTAACTTGACTGTCACTTGTTTTCTGTTTTGGAAACCCCTATCTCTAACATTGTAGCTGTGATATTTTTGTTACCCAGATGACTTCCTGTAACAAATCCATCTGTGGCAGCCACGTTTCCTCAGAGTCTGTGGGCAGGTGCAAGCAGCTCCCTGGTTCTCTCTTGCTGTAGGTGTGTCTGACCTTTTACTTATGCAGTGGACGCTTTATTATAGATCACTTCTCTGCCTCCCTTTACAGAACACTTAAGTCACTACCCAGATTTTTCTCATCTATATAGAGCAGTTGTATAATCCCCAAATTGCATTTCAGGGTAATACAGAAGACATTTCAAAATGTTGGTTATAAAGAAAAGCTTTGATTCTGAGAGGCTAGAGAACTGCTTGGCATGGAAGCTATATAAAATCAGACTCCCTCCTTGTTCCATATCTGTGCTTTCATTTTATTATCACCTAGCAGTACCCCATCCCACAACGGGGAAAACTGAGTCTCAAAGGGAGGAAATGTGGCAAGCACTTGGTCCCAACCACTTACTGACTTAACTCTATAAAGGAAACAGAGTGAGAAAGAAAATTGCTTTCCATTAATCTTGAGATAGTGGGTATGATAGTTTGAAAGAAAATGACCTCCAAAGGGAATGGTACTATTAGGAGTTGTGGCTTTGTTGGAGTATGTGGAGTATGAGGAAGTGTGTCACTGTGGAGGTGGGCTTTGAGGTCTCATATGCTCAAGCCATACCCAGTGTCTCAGTTCACTTCCTGTTGCCTTCTGATGAAGATATAGCCAGCACCGTGTTCTGCCTGCATGCTGCCATACTCCCAGCCACCACATTCCCTCCCATAATGGACTAACCCACTGAAACTGTAAGTGCCACCTCAGTTAAATGTTTTCCTTTACAAGAGTTGCTGTGATCATGGTGTCTCTTCACAGCGATAGAAACCTTACCTAAGACAGTGGCTATCAGAGGAAAAGAGCATGGTGGAAGAACCAGTCTACCTAAACTCAAATTTCTGTTTTGCTGCTTGGGCCCTGATCATGTGGCTACATCTGCAGATGGTCATAACGCCATGCACCAGTGGTAATTATGTGACCTGACTGTTGTGTGAGGTGCCTTGTGCTAGGAGATGTCTTTAAGGGCTATTCCCCCACTCTAAGCCACTCTGTCCTCACATCCAGCATTGTCTCAGACTACTTCAGGTCTCTCAAAGCTCACCACAGACATCTTATAATAATGTTATTCCAGGAGAGCAGGGCCGGGATGGAGCCTAAAGCAGGACACCTAGGTGATGGGACTTTGCCCCCTTCCCCCTCGAAGCTTCAGCTGACATTTCCAAAGGCAGATGTCCAGCCCCAGGTGGGCTCTGCTGAGTTGAAGCTTGGGAAACCTTCTGTTTCGTGAAGCCAAGTTTGTTACCAGTGGCCAGGGTCTAGGCCAGGTGTTTCCAGGTTCTTGGCCTCTTATCTAGCTGAAAATCGGGACTCTCACAGATTTACAAATATAGCAAGATAACTTACCTGGAACAAAGCCATTGTGCAGAACACTGTCAAGACTGACAGCAGGCCACTTGAGTCTGAGGGGCACTTGGGGACCCCAGTTATTGTTTCAGGCTTCCTCTTACGGGGTTCAAGCAAAGGAGGAACTGTACTAAGGGGTGTAGTTTGGGTGGTTCTGTTTTGATTGATTAAGTCATATAATCATTTTTTTTTTTTTACTGTGCATGTCTCATCTCGTAATGCATCTGATTTTAATGATATGGTATGCATACCCAATTACACATTGCCATAATTTAGTCAATAGGGGGTTCATCCTAAAAGTTCACTTAGACAAATATGCTTTTTGCAGCCAAAACCAGTTCAGGCCAGATCAGCTCTTCTATTCTTCCTACCTACCTAGATACATTAGGAACACGCTTGTATATGATCTCTAAATTTGCTAACTGCGCATGGCAGAGGGGGAGTACATGGAGTCTGATGTCATGCAGTGGGGATCTGAGGAGGCTCTGAGATTTTAGGACATTGTTCAAAGAGGGGATGTGTGCATAGCACATACAGGTGAAAGAGCTGGGTTGCCACTGCATTACTACAAGACAGGAGTGCATAAACCAAAACCAGATAGGGGCACAGGCCACTAAACTATGCCGTGTTTACCTGCCTCAAGTTTGCATTTTGTAGGTGACGAGGCTCACACAGTAGATTAAAGCTAGGTCTATACCAAAGGGGTCTCCCATATCCCAGGTAGTCTGGGTCTGAAATGCCCTTTCTTCCTGGAATCTGGAATCAGAGGGGGGGCTTTGGAAATCTGGCAGGTACGGGGCATCTTTTCCCTTTTGGCTGTTGGATAATGAAGACCACCTAGACCTTCTCCGTAGGTATAGTGCAGAGCCTGCAGACACTTCTGAGAGGCAGGCAGACTACTATATCCAGAACTTAGACCTCTTCCTTTGGGCATACTGGGAAGACTCTTGTCCCCGTGAGTCTGATTCACAGTGCCTGCAACAACAGTGTGAAACTGAGTTTCCAGGGGAGCAGCCCTGCTGTTGCTGACAGGCCATCTGACCTTGGGCAAGACTTAAGCCTCAAGTTTCCCATCTTAAGTGTGATACCTATCAGAAATGAGATCATAGAGGTGAAAAATACTAGCAACAGTAATTTTGAAGACAAGTTGGTCAGAATAGCCTTAGCCTGAAGTTAGGGGTATGTCCAAGCTCACTGTGGAAGTAGATGGATGGCTCCTTTAAAAGCATGAACCCAATACCAGAAGCTGCAGCCTAGGAAACCCCAGATATTAGATCTGGTTTGGGAAGGGCAGGAGGTGGAGCAGGATGATGTCCACGCAAAGGCAAGGTTGCAGGATTGGGGTTGAACTCAGCTGACTTCAGACCGTTTGTCTGAGGAGTGCCAGGGCCAGCAAACTACCCCAGGGTCTCACCCTGAAATAGCCAAAATAGTTCTGCTTTATTGATATCATGTAATGGGACTCTGAAAAAAGAGAGAGATCTCTCAGATTAGTGGAAATCCACATTGGGCCACTTGAAGTGATGTAAAGTGAATCTCTGAGAACATAATGGTTTGTTCTTTTCATATATGGCTTGATGTACTAAGATCTGACCATCCTGGGGCTAATAACAAATGTTTTTCCCAGATTCTCCCATCACATCACCCCCCAGCCACACACCCCTGCAGTGTCCTCACTCAGTGCCCAGTGGCCCACTGGCTGCGGCATGCTTGGAGCCAGGGAACGAGCTCACCAAAGGAATGTCTAGCCAGACATCTGAGAGTGGGAATAGTTGATTTCCTCACTGGGAAGCTGGAGAAGTCTTGAATCTTGGCTTCTTGCAGGCAGCTCCGGTTTTGCTTCCCTCAGACCTTTTTCTTCTTTGCTAGAAATTATCAAATGTTTGCCCACAAATAAGTAGAATTCCTGAACTGGTTTTGCATCTCCCTGGCTGTGGGGCTGTTGGTGGCTATTGATATGTCTTCCTCCAGGTGTGCCTTTGGGGCTTGGTGGAGCCAAGATCACACTCCCTCCCAGGCTTTGTTCCTGGCTTCTGACTTATCCCGTCTGCCCTGCCCCCTAGTGGTCACACTGTAGAAGTTGGAGCTTTGTGCTTGTCCAGCCATGTCACTCCATGAAGCAGAGTCTTTGTAACATTGTCTATGCCAACAGTATACACGTCACTTGCCACACGTTGCTCCTGCTGCGCTTTTCCCACCTCTGACCCTTTTTCCCTCCTTACTTGCCTGACACATTCAGAATCCCGTAGTTCCTCACTCTCCCCAGTGTGCCCCATAGTGCCTTTTTTTTTTTTTTTTTTTTTTTTTTTTGCTTCTATCCTGACAGTGGCACAGCACATGAATTCAGTCAGGTTTGGAAATTTTAAAATGGTCCTTTTTATCCCTAGGATCTGAAAATCCATGGTGCAGTGGCTTACCAGCAGTGGTGGCAAACACCTTTATAGCTCTTGGGAGGCTGAGACAGGTTGCTCTCCTGAGTTTGAGGCCAGCCAGGGCTACACAGGGAAACTCTGTTTCAAAAAAACCAAAAAAAAAAAAAAAATACAGCCTGATATCTGGGGTAGGTGCCCTCAGTAAACTTTGGCCAGGGTTGGGGAGCAAGCCAGGACCAGGGGGTGTGGCAAATCTGGAGTTCATTTACTAAACCCCTAGTCCTTAATTTAGCTTCAGGTGCCTTAGTCCATGTTGGGGGGGGGGGTAATGTGTGCTGGCCTGTGGCCCAGGAGAACTCTGCTATCTCGTGGTCTCCTACCAAGTCCCTCGGCCACATACATTTACTGTCCCCTTCCTGACGTGTAAGGACAGACCTAACAAGTTAGCCCTCACTTCACCTTCCAGATGAGGTCCAAGCATCCACTTGAGCTGATGGCCAGTGCTTCTTAAGTCCCTGATCTGCCCAGCCCTCCACAGTTGTCTCTGTCTTTGACTTCGTGCTGTGTTCTCCTGCTGGTGGCCTGTGTTTTGCATTGCTCTGTCTGTGAAGCCATCCCAGACGCACTGCTCCGAGAACCTTGACCCTTTCTTTAGCAGTGAACACACTGCTGCCATCCCATTGGCCCCAAACTCTTGGTTGTCTGGGTTAGGCCATGAGCTCGTTTGGAGCAAGCGCCTTGCCTTCCATATCTGTTTGTTTGCATCCTAAAGAGATTGGCTTGCAAGTGTTTGTGGTGTATTCATGAGTGAGCTGAGTGAGCAAGTTTGCCAAGTTTTCCTGGGCCATTCTGCGAACCTTGCAT
This sequence comes from Cricetulus griseus, assembly GCF_003668045.3. Lineage (NCBI taxonomy): Eukaryota > Metazoa > Chordata > Mammalia > Rodentia > Cricetidae > Cricetulus > Cricetulus griseus. The sequence goes on along the minus strand of NC_048598.1, from coordinate 186,113,124 downwards.
ACATACTCCACACTCCCTGCCTCTGTCTCCTCCTCTGAAGACCACGATGAAGCCTCTGAATCACCAGCACCATTCGCTACCTGTGAAACTGGGCTCAAGGTGAGGGGTGCTATCTGTGATTGAGGGGCATGGTCAATGGAATTGTCTCACACAGAAATCGCACCCGTCACCTTGGCCTGCTGAGCACCACCCCAAACCAAGAAGCACATCATCCCACCAGTGTCCCTGGTGAAGGACCTATGACCGTGACCATGAGGGTGTGTGTGTGTGTGTGTGTTGGAAAAGGAGCTTTTGATGTGGACCTGGACAGTATGCAGGTCTCTGTGACCACTATGGCCAGCAGAGTATAACAATCTGTGGGAAAGTAGTTTGGTCCAGCATGACTAAGTAGCTGGTGTTGGTTCAAACTGCAGGACTCTGACCCCGAGTAGTTTAGTTTGGGCATATTTAAGCACAGAACAATTTGATATAAATTTTCCTGGCAATAATTAACTCAGTCCCAAATACGAAATAAAGCTTAAATTGTGACTACATCAAAACCTTCCATAAACATGGTTTCTGTAGATTGGCTGCATTGACACCTTCAATAATGCTAGATTCTGTAGATTGAGAAGCCCATGAAAACCATCTGGGGGAGGGTCGGTGTGGTCCCTGCCACACAGCATTGCAAAGGTCATCAGGCTCTTAACCATATCTGCTCCCAGCCTTTGGCTGGATAAACAAGTTATGCATGCCTCCCTTTGAAGGGACAACCCTGGAAGTTTAGCATTCCTGTTTCCCCTAGTGCTGAACTGTGAGCACAAAAACTACCATATCTCCCGTAGGCGCGATCTGTTCTCCAGCCCTTGTGCAAGCCACTTAGCCTTTCCAAGACTGTTTCTCCATCTGTGAAAGGGGTTGTCACACCTACCCCATAGGGGTGTTGTGAGGGCAGCACGAGACATTGTACAAGTTCTTTGTCACCTCAAAATCACAATAGGTGCTTGAAATTCCTCTCCTTACAAAGCAGGAGTTCCTGTGAGCAGCCGCTCAGGTGACAGTGCCCAGAGTGCACTGGGGCACACAGGATGATGGGACATAGTCTCTGCGGGTGACTTGGGAGTTCCCATCAAGGTCTGAGGAAAGGCTGGGCCTGACTTTAGGGTATCCTTCATGGGCCCTTTGATCTCTGAGAATCTCACAGTCCTCCTGCTGTGACCCTGTCCTTTAAAGTGCTGCAGTTTACATCCCAGAGAGAAAGGCTGTTTCCTCCTCCAGCACCAGGGTCACTTCCTTAACACTAATGGCAATGTGCCTTTGGGACTTCAGGCTCCTGAAACACCACATACCCAATGAGAATTTGTGAGACAGTGAGCCAGAGCATGCACACTGATGCACTCCTGTCCTGGGAGTCAGAGAGCAGCCTGGTAAGGTGAGGTACCTATAGTCAACACCGGCAGTTGACAGGAGTGGCATAGACTGGAGGCAAGAGATGCTGCTGTGCCCTAGCTGCCTGCATCTGCTCCACACACTGTTATCCTTAGCAACCATGGACCCAAAGCAATCCATTCCCCACCCCACCCCACCCCATGCCAAGTCTTAGTTACCTTATCTTTAAAGTGGACGCAAGGGCTAATGAAATGGCTTAGTTGATGAAGATGCTTGCTGCCAAGCCCTACAACCAGAGTTCCGTCCCCAGGACCCACAATGGTGGAATGAAGGAACCAACCTGAAAGTTGTGCTCTGACTTCCATACATGCACACATGTAAATAAAGGACGGACGGACGGACGGATGGATGGAAGACACTATTGCCTTTTTGAGTTACGGTAAAGGAGACAGAAGTGTGGCTTGTAATGCATGAAGCACTGTACATATTCAATTTGTGTTGCTCTTGAGCCTTGGCTCCTTTGCATCTTACATTGCTGGTGTAACACCCCTGGGACTGTCATAAGCTCCTTACAGAAAAGAAACTCCAGAACTACTGGAGCCTATAAGAACAAGGAGGCAGGGCTGGAGAGGTGGCTCAGTGGTTAAGAGTACTGCCTGCTCTTTCTTCCAAAGGTCCTGAGTTCAATTCCCATCAACCATCTGTAATGAAATCTAATGATCTCTTCCTTAATTTGCTGAATGCTACACTAGTGAGAGGGACTTCAGTTTTCAGTCCAGGTCTCTGCCCATCAGACTGTCTCCCAAAGAGACTCTGCTTGTCTGGTAGCTAGCACAGTGTCTAATGAAACACACTCTCATCGGGGGCTAATTATGAACGCTTCACTCTGCCCATCTTATGGGCAGAGATTCTAGAGTAAGTAGAGAATTCATTTTTGTTCTCTTTCTTTTGCTCTCATAGCACATATAATCTCTTTCCTACAGAATAACTCCATACCTGGTGTGGTAATTCACACCTGTAATCCTAGCACTTGGGAGGCTGAGCAAAAGGCTTGCTTCAGGTTAATACCAGCTTGGACTATAGAATGAATCCTTGTCTCAAACAAAAGAAAACACAACAATAATTTCACAACTTCACCTCTTATCTGAGAAGAGCCAGCTCAAACACAGTCGTGAATAGCCATCCTCAGGGCTCAGGAAGGCAAACCCTGAAGTTGCCTGCCTTCTTGCCCACCTGCTTGTCTGCTGCCCAACAACTTCGATCTGTCCACTCATTCAAAACGAGTAGGTTTTTATGACACCCACCAGGTCAATTTGAGTCTCTTTTCCACACAGCAAGCAGATCTTTCCAGTTCTAGGTATAACCTGATCACTGTCTTCATTCAGAGCTCTCAGGGCCATCATCTATAACTCAGAATGAAGTCCAAGCCTTTACAGGGTTTGCATGCTCTGGTCCAGGCTCTCCTTATTCCTTATTCCCTCTCCTTATTCCACCTTGTGTTTATCTAAATGCATTGCTCTCCTACCATTCCCCAGAAATGCAAGGACTTGATTCAGGACCTACACACTGAGTATATCGTTAAGGTCACAGTTACTTTCCTTACTTCACTGGAGACTCTGTGCAGTTAAAGATTTAGCCCATTATAACACGTCACCACAGTTCTCTCATTCTGCTATATTTTTCTTCATATGTGTTATGTCTTACCGCCTGCCTTGTCTCTTGAATATAAGCTGGACAGAAGTCTGTGCAGCAGTTTGTGTCTCTGCCTGGTTCACTAGCATCTAGCAAGTGTCATTTGAATGAATGAGTAGCCTGTGAATTACCGAGTTTCTATTCTGGGATATGTAGCTTTCCGTAGCAAAAGGAATTAGACATGGTCCCACACTCGCCAAGATCACCACAGGCAGAGAAGGGAGACTCATGGATATATGCCATGTGCTGTGATGGGGGAAACCAGGGGCTTAAGGGATTCTAGAGCAAAGGCCTGGGATGCAGGCAAAGGAGGTGGAGTAGGTGCCTTGGTCAGGCGGGCATGTGTAAGTTTTTCTGTTACAGTGATGGTCATTATGGAGCTTAAAGAGGAGTGAATGTTGGACTTGGCTTGGTTTCAGACCTCTCAGTTCTGTAATAAGGCATATGTGGTGGAATCGCATGGAGGAGAGGATACTCACCTCATGGAGGCCAGGAAGCAGGAAGAGGCGGGGCAGGGTTCCAAAGACAAGGTGCACCCTGCAGAGCCACACCACTGACACACATCCCATTACTCTGACCTTGTCCATTGATTTACCTGTTAATGAGTTTTGTAATTTCCTTACTACCTCTCAATAGCACTGCCATACCTTGAACACGTGCGGACACTCCATGCCTACACCTTAACACCATTCCTGCTGTGAATTGATAGAAGTTTGCCAGATAAAAAGTTGCCCAAGGGAAGCCGAGAATTGGTGGCTCACACCTTTAATCCCAGCACTCGGGAGACAGAGGCAGGCAGATCTCTGTGAGTTCGAGACCAGCCTGGTCTACAAAGAGCTAGTTCCAGGATAGGCTCCAAAGCCACAGAGAAACCCTGTCTTGAAAAAAAACAAAAAAAAAAAAGTTGCTTAAGGGGGCTGGAGAGATGGCTCAGTGGTTAAGAGCACTGGCTGCTCTTCCAGAGGACCCAGGTTTGATTCCCAGCCCCCACATGGGGACTCACAGCCATCTGTATCTTTAGTCCCAAGGGGATCCAGAGCCCTTTCCTGGCCTTCCTAATACTTGGTGCACAGACATAAATGCAGGAAAACATTCATATGCATGAAATAAAAATAAAACTTTGAAAAATGCATAGATATCTTTGCTGATGGTGCAGTGCACACCTGTAATCCTGCCACTTGGCTCAGGAGTTCAGGACCCATGAGGCCAGAGCAAGATGATGATGAGTTAAAGACCAACTCCAGCTACATGGCAAGACCTAGTCTTTAAAAATCATCATATGTATTTGGCATATCTGCATGCTGCTCCATGGAAGCACAGAGGAACAGCTGTCACTATGAGGAGCAACTCTAGGGAGTTCATACATTAGATAGAGAAGGGAGGAGTTCCACAGACTTAGCTGCCTGATCCAAATAGGTGAGACGAGGTTGTAAGAAACTAGGTCAGGAATTTAAGGCCTCAGATCCCAGACTGGGTGTTTCCAATGAGAAACACTGTGGAATCTTTACAGTTCCCTGTCCAAGGATTGCTGAGCAAGGACCATACTCTCTGATCTTCAACCTATGAACACAGGCTTAAGGAGGTAAGCCTGAGAAGAGGCCAGTGAGAGGCTGACGGGAGTCCTCCAAGTGATAACACAAGAGGCCTAGATATAGACAAGCCAGACAGCATGTGTTTACAGTTTTCAGGAGAAATGCCAGAGACCAAAAGCAGGAGAAACCACAGTCGTTGTGAGGAAACAGACACCTCTCTCAAACAGTGCTAATTTCAGTATCCCATATAGAGTGTGGGTACCCTAAGTGTTATGCCAGGCCCTAAGCTGGGGTGCCAGGATACTGGGAAGGCTGAGTGACCTACATTCCACACTTCTGATAGCAAGCACTGACTTAGGCCACAGAGAAGCCCACAGTGAAGGTGGAGAGGAAGGGAAGCGACTGCCTCAGCCGCCTGAGCAGCCGAGGACGGCAGTGAAGTACAGAGAAGTGCCGGGGTGTGAGTTCTGGAGCTACGTGTGTGCAGCCCAGACAGAGGGTGCCAACAGCTCATCCATGTCCAACACAGACCAGCTGCCATCTCCAAAAAGTGCCATCCACCTAGCCAACCTTCTGCCTTGCTCTATGCTTTGGCACCCTTGCCCTAGGGGGAGGAAGGGGTTTGTTTGGATTACAGAGTTTGCATACCATCCCTTCAGGACATCAAAGCAGGAACTCACAGCTAATCACAGCCACATCCAAGAGTGAAGAGCAAATAAATGCATCCATGCTTGCTCTCAACTGGCTTTCTCCTCTTCTGGACCCCCCCCCCAAAGGCTGTTTTTCCCAGGTGCTTCTAGGCTGTGATGACAGTTAAAACTTCCCCAGCACAACCCCCAAGGAGGGTGGGAAGGAGTAATGATGCCTAGCATCTCAGGGCCTGGTGACACCTCCTGTTACTGTCCCCATGGACCTGGCTGCCACTGCTTTGCCTGTCTCATGCCATAGCTGCCATCAAGGTGTTACATAGCCATCATAGCAGCTCTACTCTGAAGGTAGTGCCTGGGTCACACCCTGAGGAGATAACTTCAACAGCTGCAGAGCCCAGCTCTGTGAACCAGAGCACAGCACAAATAGGAACACTAGCCTGACACACGGAAGCCACCGTCGCTGTGCTCACAGGCATGGCAGCACTGAGGCATGGCTGAGTGTACAGGGACACTGCCCAGAGACAGCAAGGGTGACAAGGCAGGGTGAGAGGTGACTATTTGCTGCCAGGTTCAGTCACTGCTGCACACATCTTAGAGGTGGGAAGGCTAGAAAAAAACTCAGGAACGACAGGAGCATATTAAGAGAAAAGACAGATATATTGGTAACAAAAAAAGGTGACAAAAGAGCAAGAGGCCTAAGGAGGACCAGGCAAGATCCAGGGGCAAAGCTGCCCAGCACCCAGGAACTCATCTGTCTGCTCACCTGTCCTCTTTCCCCGCACACATACCCTGCCTGCTCCAATAAGCATAAGAGGAGAGCTGGAGTGGGAGGTCCCTTCAGACGACACCTGGTGTCCTCGAGGCCTATGAGCAGAGCTGCTTACAAGGGGTCTGCACAGTCCCTCAGGGACCATGGAGCATGCTGGAATCAGGTAGCCAGGAGGGTTCTGATAGGTTAGTTGGGAAGCTTCATCAAAGATTGACGAAGTGAAGCCCACTTGCCCGCAGGACAGCGTATCAGTTACCACTGCACCAGCCAGGCGGCTGAGGAAGAGGAGGTAAGTGGCCAGGATGCAAAAGGCACCTTGCAGACGGTGCCGAGGAGCCCTGCCCGTAATGGTCAGCAGGGAGTGGACCTTTCGCTGCTTCTGCTTCTGCCACTGTGACTGCACCGTGCTTTGCAGAGTGACCTGTAGGTGATGGAGCTCCCCCTCTCCTTCCTGCTCCTCCTGGGATTTTTCTCTGTTCCCAACTGCTGGGGCTGGGGTTGGGGGGCTGAGTGCTGCATCTTGGGGACAGCTCCTCTTACCGCATCCAGGGTCCTTGCAGAAGTGGCAGGATAAACTGGCATCAGGAGGCCTGGGCTCCTGCCCCAGCGACAGTGCCCAGTAGAGGCCTGATCACCCATCACAAGTTGAGACTCAGTTTCCCTACTTATAAAGGAAAACTAATATACCCTACTAGGGAATTGGGCAATTTAATCCCCCAAAGTGATAAGAAAATGCTTTCTAAGACACAAAGATAAGAGATGGTTACTGAAATTTATTGTTTGGGTTTCATTTAAAGATTAATGAGTTTTTGGGAAAGAGGAAAAAAAATTATTACTAGGAAAACTTCTTGCCTAAGCAGACTACCTAAGCACGCCAAGCCTATGGATGGGGTGTTTGGCCTGGGAACCGGAGGCTGTGTCTGGTTGTGTGTTGACTCTGATGTGGACATAACCTTGGGCAAGCCACTACCTTATCCCTAGGCTTCAAGACCCCTCCATGCAAGGAGAGGGTGGGGGGACGATAGAAGGGGTACTGACTGGTACCAAGCCTCTAGCTGTCATCTGTCAAAATTTAAAAGTCCGGTGGCAAGGACTGGTCAATTCTTTTCCCAGTGTGGCCTGGCTGCTCCCTTCTTGGAAGCAGTCTCCCTGTCTGTAAGAGAGGCCTTCCTATGCAACAGGGCTTTAACAGCCTGAGCTCTTGGGTCAGGCAGTATCTGCTGGTTATAAGGAGTTGAGTTCTAACATCCAGCCCAGGGCCAGGGCTCAGGGATGAGGGACTGTTGCTCTAGTATCAGGAGTGGCAGACCAGCTAACAAAGATACTATCTGAGTACAACAGCCTGTGGTGGCCAGCCATCATGAACCTAAACTGCTGTGCCAGAGACTAGGCAGAAAAGACTGAAAAATTCATCCAGCATTCCTTTCAGCAAGCAGCTAAGCCATCATTAAAATGTGGAGGTGCCCAGGCATGGTGGCACACGCCTTTAATCCCAGCTCTCAGGAGGCAGAGGCAGGAGGATCTCTGTGAGTTCCAGACCAGTCTGGTCTACACAGCAAGTTCCAAGCCAGAAAAAAAAAAAAAAAAAAAAAAAAAAGGAGGAGGAAGAAGAGGAGGAGGCAGTAGTCAAGCATTTGTCCACTGGTGAGCTTAACACAGGAGCTGCCTTTGCCTTGTACGTGTGGAGGTAGAGGTGTTTGTGTAGCCAAGACTGAACATAATCTGTTTAAAGGGCTAGAGTCCTGGGCTGGAGGACATTTGTCCTGGGAGCTTGCTCCAGTCTTCCTACACATTCCTGTGTAGCTTGGACCAGGTCCTCGGCCACAGCCTCCACCCTTACGTGGACCCCTGTCTGCATAGCAGCAGGAGCAACACTCATATAGAAGGAAGGGCCTAGTTTCCAGCCAAAAGGAAAAGAGGAAAAGCAGGCAGCTGGGGAGATGGCAGCAGGGGCAGCGTCGAGCAACTCAAAGAGGGTTTGGGACACTGCCCAGCACAGACCAGGTGGCTGTCGTTTGCTGGCCAGAAATTACATCAGGCGTTACTGAGCGGGTGTAGGTCCTTTGTCTCTGGCAGTCCCAGGATCTCAGGTTCCATCTTTTCAGAAGGCCAGGAGATGCCTTTCCTATAGAGGGTGACTGGAAACTTAGCCTGTGCTCTGTCCCAGAGGAGCTGGGGCTGCTGTCCTGAGTCTCGTGGGTGGGGAGGGAGGGAGGGAGCAGCAGACCTTCATTAGGAGCAGCTGGCAGCCTTGCCTCATCTGCCCACCTCAGAATGTAAAGTTACACAAGACATCCAGGGAGGGGCTGGAGGGATGTGTAGTCACTTTTAACCTGTCCCAAAGGTGGTGCCTGCTACTCATGCATGGTCTGAAAATTCAACCTGAGGGGAAGCCCCACTATCCCAAGATACCTAGTGATAATTTTTGGTATGTCTCCTTGTTGTCCTTTTGAATTATAGAGATTTGGAGGCATTGCTACTCCAAAAAGAGCACTGGCCTAGCATGCCCGAGGCCCCAGATTTAATCCCTAGGACCAAAAGCCGACGTTTGGAGGAAGAGAGAAATGATCCTCATTTCCATCCTTTGCATGTAGGAAACTGAGGCCCAAAGAAAGAAAGAACTCCCCACAGCACTTAATACTTAGTGGCAAACCCAGGAGTCTAATCCTGCACCCACGAGGATGTGAGTTCAAGACTGGCCTGAGCTACATAGGGGAGACCCTGTCTCAAAATGCCAAAGATAAATACAGTGACATAAAATTACCCTGAAGGAGAAGTCTGTAAGTGTGAGAATGGGAAGGAGCTGAAAGGCGAGACTGAGGGCTGGCAGGAGGCCTGGAGGAGAGTAGTGCATGGATCCCCCCAGAGGACCGTAAAGGATCCCTACTAGACCACCCCCTCTGGGAACAGCTCTGGCCAGACAGTTCTCAAACGTGAAGCTTTTCCCCACAGGGCCCAGTGTATTCTAGTCCTCTCCTCTTCTGCCCCAGCCATGACAGGTGACCCGGAGTACCTCACCTGCTCCATTGTCGTAGAGTTTATTGGCTTAGCTACTCTTTGAGAGTCTGAACTATAGACCTCTGCTGTTTTCTAAGATTTTTTGATCACCAGTGCTCTCAGCCATTGCTTGGAGATCTTTCGAGTTTGTCAGCCATCTTTATTCATCAAATATTCATTTCATGTTGACTGGGTGCCAACAAGGTTTGAGTGCTGGGAATCTGGAGGTGTCTACAGTAGAGCAATGGTTAGGCTGTTGTGTGCCTGTGCTCTTCCTGTCTTCCAAGCCCAACAAACATGCATAATATGCCCTAGTGAGCACAAAAGCTCAGCGTGAAAGGCCAGGCACAGAGCACTCTGTGCACCTGGGCACCCAGGTCTGGCCTGTCCATGTCCCAGCCTCTTGGTCAGTGTGAAGAGGGGGAATGGGGGAAGAGGGGAAGCCGTCTATATCTGGTTCGTTCTTCCTTCCTCTGCTCTCTCCCGCCCCCTCCTTTACACAAGGGCAGCTTTCCCAAAGATGACAGTACCCTGATCAGAATCCTTAGGATAGCCTTATATCAAAGACGAGTGTTACAGAGTCCTCTTCAAAGGAGCCGTACACTGCCTAGGGAGATAGCTCAGTCAGTAAGTGCTCAAGGACCTGAGTGTGAACCCAAAAACCCACCTGAGAAAGGAGTGGTGATGTGTTTGTTGCTGGGAAGGCAGAGGCAGGCAAATCCCTGGGGTGGACTGGCCAGCTAGCTGAATGAGTGAGTTCTAGACCGATGAGAGAACTTTGCCCCCCACCCCCCCCAAAAAAAGTTGACTGGCACCTGAGAAATGACACACACGTGTACACACATACCCTCAGACACATGTGCATGTGAACACATGGTATGCATGTGTGTACATGCACATAGAGGAGTGCAGTATAAGGAAGGGGCATGTTTCTAAGGAGAACTGTTTGGCCCTCATAGTATGCCAGCCACTGAAACGGAAAGGAGTTCAGCAAATGAAGTTGATTTGCAAGGTGCTCAGTGTGGCGATGGGAGAGCAGGTCTAAGATCAGCCTCCCAGGGATAGGGCTGAAGATACTCAGGGGCTGAACGGGGTGTTTTGAGTTGTGGGCAGGGCGGTGGAGTAGACTAATCCCTGATCTGTGTGTGCGTAATCATTTCACAAACCGACCTGCAGTCATCTCAAGAAATCACAGCACAGCTAGGGGTGAGGCCGTAGGCCTGTGATCCCCAAGTGCAGGAAGCCAAGGCAGGAGGACTGAAGTAAAACCCAGCCTATGCTATCTAAAAAGACAAAGAATGGAAAGAAAAAAGGTATTGATGCATGCCTCTAACCCCAGCTTAGGAGATAGAGGCAGGAAGATCAGGAGTTCAAGGTTCCTGCCAAAAAAAAAAAAAAAAAAAAAGGCAGTCAGAGGCATGAGGACATTAGCGTGATTTCTGAGTGGAGTTTGGGGGCCATCTGTTGGTACAAGATCACCAAAGGGTCAGTGGTTTAAAAAAAAAAAAAAGTTTTCAAATACTTGAAGAAAAAAGAAAATTCAGATGACCATATGACTACACATCAGCAAAACTAGTAGAGACTGATAATATGTTAGGTGCATTTCCTCCCAAAATAGTGATTTATTTTTTTTAAGTCAATTGAAAGCATCTCAGGTTGCATTTTTTTTTTTTCTTCAAGTGCTAGGATTAAAAGAGAGCACCACCATGTGTGCAGCAAGCTTACTTAGTCTTAAGGAAGCCTGTGAAGAGTGGAGAAGGTTGCTCTTACCTGCTGTCACCTTCAGTGGGTTCTGCATCTGTTTCTTGGCTGCCCGGTGCTGACTTCTCTCATAGAGTGGGTTCACTTTCCTGGTCCCCACTGTCTTCCAGCTACACTCTGCCTTGGGTCTTTCTGCTGCATCCTCTCCAGCCAGCTTCCTCTCTCCTTCCGCCATTACTTACATCTATGAGCCCATAGGGGACCCAATGGAGACTGGGCCCTCTTCACTCTCTACTTGTTTATTTCCTGTCGTGGTTCCCACCTTGTGACCTTCAAGGTTAAAGGACATCCTCTGATTCCCCAGGTGTTTGGGAAGAATGAGTGGGTGGTGGCACTGGAATTGAGGCTGGGAAGTAGACCTTCCCCATCATGAAACAGACAAGACTGGGTTCTGGTTTCCGCTGAGGCTCAGCCTCTATCTCCTAGCAGCTCTTTGTGTTCTGAGAGGAAGTACCTCAGGACCACCCATCCCTACCTCTTCTCTTCCATCTCTTGCTGACAGGAGTAAGACCCTCTATGGGGGCTGGACTCACAGGTGCCAGTCATACCCCGTGGGGGTTCCAGATGTGTCGCCACTTGCAGATTTTACACGGATGCTGGGGACTGGGACCAGAGCCTCAAGCTTGTGCAGCAAGCACTTCACACCCCATGTGACCACCTTTGATTCCAGCCCCAGGGGACCCAGTGCCCTCTCTGGCCACCATCAGCACCCACACTCTGAAGACACAGAGACACACAGAAATAAAAATAAAGTAATCCTTTTTTTTTTTTTTAATACCCCTAAGTACTGAGCTGTAGAAGGTAAATCAGGGGATCAGGGGCCCTCCTTTTCCTCACCCTACCTCTTACAGGGACACAGCTCAGCTCAGGAGGCAAGAGGTAACACAGTGAGTCTGTCGTTGTGGCCAGTGGTTACAGGCATCGGGGAAGTTACCTGCCTTAGTCAGAAGAGGACAGATAAGATTAGTCAGGACCAGAGCTTCCTCACTGGTATCCACTACCACTTGAGAAGCACTGCTGGCTGAAGGGGCCCCCGTAAGTGGGCTGCTGTCCAGGGCTTCCCAGGGGACCAGCAGCCCTTCTAGCTGACCATGCCATGGGACAGCTGGACCAGTGGGTAGAGAAGAGGGACTCCAGGAGCTTCTTCTGCTTTCAGCTGACTCTAGAATGTATCTTCAGGACAGAGCTCTGAGCCTGCAAGGGACTGCGGCTCCTGATGGCCTTTCCCTGCTTTCTGTAGCAGCAGGGGAGCTGAGGGTTTGGGGAGTCTAGGCCAGCATACAGATTGAGGAATCCAAGTGTGTGACAGCAGAGCACTGTGTGAGCATGGCTGCAGCGGCTACTATGGACCATACATCCAGGGTCTTAGTCCTGAAGTAGTGACCACACCTCAGACAACAAGCAACACAAGGTTGCCTGGATATGAACGCAGCATGCAGAAGGAGGAAGGACAAAGTCTGAACTCAGGGGTGAGCTCGGTGGTTCAAGCTAGAACTTAAGGCCTGTGCATTAATTACTTGTCTGCTGCTGGGAGAAAACACCATAACCAGAAGCAGCTTACTTATTTTGGCTTCCAGTCCCAGAGGGGTAGAGTCGGTTGTGGTGGGGAGGAGTGGCTGTGGTGGGGAGGAGTGGCGGTAGCAGGGAGCAGAGATCACAAAGTAGCACAAGGCTGTGAGCGCCCTCCCAAAGCCTGCCCCCAGTGGCAAACTTCCTGAATCTCCCCCAAACAGCACCACTAACTGGTGACCAGGTGTTCAAATAGCCAGGGCTATGGAGGACAGTTTCCATTTAAACTACCACAGCCTTAGCCAGGCTGACAGCAGAGCCCCAAAATGTAGGGCTAAGGTGTTGTGAAACCTGCCTTTGACAGAATGAGTGAGGCAGGGGTCAAGGAGCCCCTCCTACTGAGCAGACACAGGTGAAACCTGAGAGCAGTGTCTAGGGACAGGGAAGCTTGTGTCTCTTCAGGGAGCCTGTGAGTCCAGCATCTCATCCTTCAATCCAGTCTCAGTCTGACCTCATGGTGAGACTGAGCCTGAGGAAGAATGAGACACTTGGCAAGGGTTTTGTCCTGCTCTGAGTCATGCATGACCTTTGAGCAAGTCATCTATCCTTCCTGGGCCTGGTTTCCTTAGTGGTCCCAAGTCCTCCTGGACACCTCCTAGCTGTGTGAGAATTGCAATTGTAATATAGATTAAGCAAAGAAAGTGTCTGGGCATTGCTCTGATGACGTTCCTACAGTACAGTACATTTTCTGCACCTAAGAGGATTAGGACGAAGACCCTGGGCTTCAGGGAGTAGGAGGCTGAAGAGTCTCCCTGCTGTCTGAGCTTCTCCCAGCAGGGGGAACAAAGCTGCTTGCACATCTCCTCTGCCAGCTGCTGACTGTGTACTTCCCAAGGGACACCTGGCCGGCGGGAAACAGCCAGCTCTTTCTTTTGGAGCTGCAGCCTGGATTTCTCTTTAAATGTGGCACAAAGCATGCACCAGCCCTCCTGTGACCATGAGGCTCGGCAGAGGGATCCTACCCTTTTGGGTACAAAGTGGGTGTGGCCAGAGTGTTTCATGGTGGCCCAGAACAAAGGGAGCAGTAGCAGGACCTGACTCTGCTGCTCATGGCTGCAGACTCCCCATGTGAGCAGCAGGTACAAAGGAGGGCCACGTCACCTGTGTAGTCCCTAGGTTCAGTCCAGCCCTGCCACTCACCAAAGACCCATCAGAGCTGATGATTCTTAACGTGCTGATGGTGGGCTCAGGAGACACTGGCAACTGAAGGAGCAGACACAGCAGTGCTGTGAAAGAAAAGTGGGTAGATGTTAACCGTTAGCACTCGGGGTCCCAACTATGCTCCAGAGGGAGGAGCCCCAGGAAATGAAGAGAGGAAGGGTGAGGGAGAGACGGAGGCCAGGAGGGTGGAGAGCGCGCCGTTACAGCTATTTGTTGGGCCTTTCTTCCCTCTACTGACCACTCCACTCTGCGTCTCTTCCCTACAGGCCCCTCCACACAGCGTCAGGTGCAGAATGGCCCCTCTCCTGAGGAGATGGACATCCAGAGAAGGTAACCCCATGACTCACAGCTGCCTGCCTGAAAGCACCCTTCAGCTAGTCGAGACACAGTCAGGCCAGCACTGTCGGGCCAAAAGAAACACCTACTGCATGCCAGAGATCTGTGAGCTCAATGCAAATTAAGGATACATGTCCTTGCCATGCAAACCCATACTTCCCTAAACTCCTTCTGAAGCATGTCTAGAAACCCTGTGGTGCCAGGTGGCCCTCGAGGCCTGTGATCTTCTGGCCATTTCTTCTGAGGCCACATATTGAAGCCATAGGCCCCAAACAGCCAGGTGAGTCAATCAAATGAGCCAGAGAGTCACACGAGCTTCTTCGAGACACTTCCTGCTCAGGGTGTCCTGGCTTGCCAGTCCTCTTCCATCTCGGTACTTGAACCCAACACATCCCTCTCTTTCTAGGAGGCAGCCTTGGGAGGTGGGGAGATAGCTCAGTCAGTAAAGTATTTGCCAAGCACTAATTAAAGCCCCAGTGCTCTTTTTTTTTTTTTTTTAAACAAAAAGTTAGATATGGCATTACCCACTCTAATCCCAGAGTTTTGGAGGCAGAGACAGGCAAACCCTGGAGTTCACTAGCCAGCCAACCTTGCCTACTTGGCAAGTTTCAGTCCAGAGACCCTACCTCAAAAAAAAAAAAGGAAGGAGAGAGAGAGAGACTAGAAGAGAGTGGATGATACCAGGGAACAACATTCAGGGTGATCCTTTTGTCTCCACACACGTGTGCACATGCAAACACACACACATACCACACGTGTGCATGTGCAAACAGACACACACACACACACACACACACACACACACACACACACACACACACACACACACAGCCAGTGCTGTGGCTCTCAAGGATGCCACAGAAGCAGATTTCAAGCCTGGGCTTTCAGGCACAGACAGGTCAGGGTATCTGTCTGCTCTGGTTGCTTTTCAGACAAGTAATGGAGCAGCAACAACACCGCCAAGAGTCTCTGGAGAGAAGAGTCTCTGCCACAGGTGAGTGAGGGTCACCTTCCACCCACCCTGTCCCAAGTGGCCCCAACTCGGACAGAACTCTTCCGACTTCTGACCACCTAGGTTCAAAGTGTGCTCCTCACTTCAGATGGAGTGGAATGGAGCATAGGATTAGGGAGCCTCCGGGCCCTCCCGTTGTTCAATTCCTCCAGTAGACATGTAGGGGAACCCCTGTGTCAGGGCACTGAGAGCTAGGGACATGCTATCAACAAGGCAGACAACAGTTCCTGCCCCCAGGAAGTCATGGTTGTCCTAACGTGGAGTACACACTGTGCCACGGTTGCTGGAGACAGTCAGGGTCGGGGGCTGAGCCTGGAGAGGAGGGTTCCTGGGTGCCAAGTCAGGCCTGTCACACCTCGGGAAGGGGTGTCAGGTGCATTAATGGGGCAGGACTTTCTTATTTGCCTTGCGCTATAATTGTAGCCTCATCTTACCTAACTTGCTCAGTGCCTTTTCAAGTTCTGTCTTGCTCATGGGAAAGCAGCCTGCACTGGGGTGATACTGCCCTCTCACCTGGTACCACAGCAACTCCTCTGTGCTGCCCGGGCCCCTGCACACAGTCTGTGAGCAAGTCAGCCCCTCCCATCACCCTGGGACACAGCTCTGAGGTGCAGCCTACCCTACACTCTCCCTTCCCACATCTGCTCTAGCACCAGCTTCTCCTTTCTTTTCTCCCAGGCAGCCCATTCTCTTTGCTTACGCCTGTTTCCCTTCACTTAACTGAACACCTCCTTTCCTGTCTAGTCCCAAGAACGTCAGACTTCCTGTGTGCCTGTTCTCGGTAGAGCTTGCCTTTTAGCTCCTGTCTGTTCACCTCTGATTTGTTCTCACAGCCTGAGCTGTTTTCTTCCACACATGGCGCAGTACCTGACACACAGTGAAAGCTCAGGCAGCTTTCAGTAGAGGGTGCCTGGCTAAGGTGCACAGTGAATGCCAGCGCTCAGCATTCATGGTTTCTTAACCAAAGTCCCAGTCGGCTCTGGGACCCAGGGACCAAGGGTTATATGCAGTTACTTCAATCAATGCCAAAGATGGAGCCAAGTACTTAGAGTGGAAAAAGGGCATTGCCAAGAATTTCCCTTCCCACTGGAAAAGCATGAATGGAACAAGAGGAAGTATGCTGCGCTCAAGCAGTGTTGGGCCAGGCTGAAAAGACTAGAATAGAGAGTGAACAGGGCCAAGTTCTGCAGGGCCTTCCTGAGAGATGCAAACTGTTCTGTTCCTCATCTCTCTGATGAGCAAGCTGCCCTTCATTCTTCTCCAGGGACCCGAAATAACAGCAGTAGACTGGACACCAGCTAGGTGCCGGACACTGACTCCTCCCCCATTGCATTTCAGGGCCCCTCCTCCCACCTGGGCATCCTTCAGTGGCAGCCAGCGCCACCCTCTCATGTAGTGGACCTCCACCCCCACCTCCACCCCCAGTTCCACCTCCACCCACAGGGGCTACGCCCCCGCCCCCGCCCCCTCTGCCAGCTGGAGGAGCCCAGGGGGCCAACCACGATGAGAGCTCTGCTTCAGGACTGGCTGCTGCCCTGGCTGGAGCCAAGCTGAGGAGGGTACAGCGGGTAAGAGGGTGGGCAGGCCAGGTACCCTTCACAAAGCACCTGTCACCCTGCCCTCACCTGTCATCAGGGAGACACTCTCACTGATGTGGCTCTCAGGAGTACCACAGAACCAGATTTCAAGCCAGGCCAGCCTGCCCTTTGCCAGTTAGTAAACAAGTAAGAGGGGGACAGCTCCTTGTCAGCTACAAGCTGCCTTAATCAATAAGTCCTGAAGCCGCCTTTGCTTTTCCCATGGACCTGCTTCCCACTGAGCCAGTCTGCTCCCCACCCAGGTGCATTTGCTCTGGAATGAGCAGCATGCAGTCAGTCGGTCGTAAGAGGGTGCCTCTGATGCATATCTCTGGCTTGAAATTTGCTTCCCTCCTCTCCTGTGACCAGCTGACTTTGGCAAGGACTCAAGCCTCTGAGCCTACCATGTCAATGCCCTAGTCCTCTCTAGATGCGTGTTTTCTGACCTGTGGAGCTGGGAGTGTTAGACGAGCAGCCTCACTCCTAAGGTCTTTCTTCCCCCTGCACCCACTGTACCAGAGTGTGACACACGCTTCCTCACCCTCAGCCAGAAGATGCTTCTGCAGGCTCCAGTCCTAGTGGGACTTCAAAGTCCGATGCCAACCGGGCAAGCAGCGGGGGAGGTGGAGGAGGCCTCATGGAAGAGATGAACAAACTGCTGGCCAAGAGGTGGGTCCCATGCCTTCCACAGTCCGCGTGCCTCTTGGGAAGCTGCCGTCCTCACCTGAAGGTCATTGCTAAGAAACATCCAGGGGGCATTCACAAGCCCAACCAGCATAAGGCACACTCCCAGGGTTAGAGCGCTCTCTAGAGAATGTGGGGGAAAGTGTCCAGTAGCTTCATCACAGGAAATGGATTGACAAGATGACTTGAGCCCAGAGACGGGAGAAGGTAGGCCCCTGTGTCAAGGTTAGCTCTGGGCCTGTTTTCTGGTCAGCACCTCGGGTATGGTTCTAAGTGTGGCCAGCACCAGGAATGCTGACTCTGGTCACTAAGGCTATGGCTGATCTGAAGAACCAGAGGGTACAGGAGTAGACCTGGTGTCAGAGCACTCTGCGCCTGAGAAAAGCTCAGCACAGACAAAGCCACAGCAGAGGCCTGCTCCCTGGGGCTCCAGTGGTACAGCAGGTAAGGATTCCTGGCAGGGTGGGCAGGCCAGGCACCCTTCACACATCAGCAAAACACTTCTCACTGTGCCCTCACCTGTCATCAGGGAGACAGTGAACAAAAGGCGTCCTCCATGACCAGGTAGATGGACCTGTCCCGGGTGAGGGGACAGTTGTGAGAGTCCTGGCCCTTGGTTTGCTTTCTCATCCCCCTCCACCTTCCAGGCTGACCAACCTGAGAGAATGCTGTATGCCTAATTCATTGTTGTCCTAATGCAATCTCATTAAATCCAAGAGGGAGGCTCTGTGAGCATGAAGAGAGGAGACAGGTCCAGAAATGCAGACGGGTAGCCAGGCTGTTGCCTCATAGTGGGACAGAACCTGGCCGCCTACATGCACACAGCAGCATCTGCATTGAAGACTAGTACAGAGGGCCGTGAGGTGGTCTGTGGCACTGGCCTTCCCAGGTCTCTTAGAAGGGTTACACAGTCATCAATTGTCCAGACAGGAGCCAGACATGTAAGCAGCCTTCACATAGCAGTAAGTCAGGGTCTGCATGAGGGAGAGAGTGGGCCTCACAGAGGGGGCTCCACCTGTACTCAGCTTAGAGGAGTTTGGTTCTCTGGGCTGGGGGATAGCAGAGGTGCCAGGCAAGGTTTTGAAGCATGCGTGCAGAACTGGACTGGTAGAGGCCGGCTAGAGCTCAGGCTGAAAAAGTACCTCATTGCCAGATGGATTGCACCTCAGAGCACCCAGAGACGAAAGGGCTTCAGATAAGAGCAGAAAAAATGTTTACACCTTCCCAGTGAGCTTAACAACTTGGCCTAGATGGTGTAGCCCAAACTACACCAGGAAACTAAAAACAGGAAAAGGTCAGAGTTGCCAGGAGCCATGAGGACGCCAGGTGCTGGGGTGGGGGGTGGAGGTGGGTCCAGGCCCTACAAAAAGCAAATGTGCTGTGCACATTTGAAGATCAACCAAGCAACTCTGGGATCCACCTCAGTGAGACTCTGAGGGTCCTGCAGCTTTTGTCTCCAGCTTTTCCTCTAGCAGGAGAACAGGGGATGTGAGCACTTAGGGCTGCTATGTTGTAGCCAGTCCTGCCACAGGCGTTTGCCTATAAATCTTAGCAGTGTAGCGCAGAGTGGCTTGGTCTCCAGTTGTCACTTTTTACAGTGTTGGGATGGAACTCATGGCCTCACACACGCTAGGCAAATGTATTACCAATGAGGCACACTCTCAGGCCAGGCTACCCTCTGTTTTTAAGAGATGAAACATGGGCTTCTGAGCATCAGTGCTCGGAATGGGGTAAAGTGACTGAGTAGACCCGTGAAGACCAGTGTACTCCAGGTGATGGTAACTGGCATAGAGCTTTCGGCAGTGAGAACAGGTCCCACTGGGAAGATCTAGAGAGAGAATTAATGAGACTCCATACCCCTGGGTTGTGGGAAGAGTCCTTTTGAGATGAGACAGCTGTGTGAGCCCTGCCACTGCAGCCAGAGGCAGCTCCTCACCATACACTAGGCCAGCTTCCCTCCTGACAGGCCACTCACCTCTGGTTTATGATAGGCTAATGCTTTGGGACCTCACAGAGTTGAAAATCCACCAGAGCACATTGTTGTGAAGGAGCCAGGTGGAGTGCTGTAAAGTTAGAGACCTGTGAGGAGAATGAGGATGTTGAGCAGAGGGCACCCTTAGTCCCTTGGTGTTACCCTGAACGGGGAAGGGTGTGACTAGGTTAACTGAGGTCCCAGACAGGAGAGCAGCAAGAGAAAGTGTGTGTGTGTGTGTG
Organism: Cricetulus griseus; assembly: GCF_003668045.3. Taxonomy (NCBI): domain Eukaryota; kingdom Metazoa; phylum Chordata; class Mammalia; order Rodentia; family Cricetidae; genus Cricetulus; species Cricetulus griseus. Next base: position 186,093,802 of record NC_048598.1, on the reverse strand, counting down.
TGTGTGACTTGATGGTGAGGACAAGGTTTCCCAGCCAGACAGCTGTAACAGGACCTCCTGCAGCTCTGACCCAAGGTGACACACTGTGGTCCAGGGTACCATTCTATCCATAGGCCTTGAGTGTCTTGGGAGTAGAGCCTCTCAGCTAAACCCTGTCCTCAGGGACCTAAACAAGGTACAGCCAGCTCCTTTCTCCCTCAGAAGCTATGGCCAACACCAGCTGAGCTGAACATAGAAACACCCCAAGGGGCTTCCTTCCTGCCTGGACTAGTTTGGAGTCTAGGTCATGGGTGAGCACAGAAAGTCTTACCCTCCTGGCCTTGGCTCATGTAACCTGTTCACGTGAATGGACACCCTAGTCCACACACAATCTCCTGGGGAACCAAGTGTGGCATGGGGGCAGCCCAGAGTTCTAGGTCACTGTGAAACCTTGGGAAGCTGATTTTTTTTTTTCCCTCCCCAACATCTAGGAGAAAAGCAGCCTCCCAGACAGACAAGCCCGCTGACAGAAAGGAAGATGAGAGCCAAATGGTAGGTACCACTCTCCCTACCCCACTCACACCCTCAGGCTTACCTCCATTGTAAGCAGATCTCCCAGCAAAGACCTGGTTTGGAGGAAGCTGGGAGGGAGAAACAGGGATCCCTTCATAGTGCAGATCCAGCCAGGCTTGAGCCTGGAGCATTCTCTTGACCAGACCCTTGGAACTGTCACTTAGCAGGAAAAGCAGAAGTAGGCAGGAAAGCCCCATTCGCCAGGAGTGCTTGGAAGAACCCAGGGGGCCACTGTACTTCTGTACCAGGGCCACATCAAAGGATTTGGGTGCATCTGCTGGAGGCTTATGGAAGTCATGGCGGTTTTATTTCAAATTCCTTATAATTCTAAACACCCCACTTGAGTCTGTCAAGCCTACTGGCAGGGAGCTGAGATCCCCGCCCTGGCAGAGGATCCTGGAAACCTGGGCTCTGTCTTTGGCAGGCATATGGAGCCCAGTCTGGCAGCACAGCCCCCAGCCTCAACTTCTGTTTATGGTCACCAGTTTTCTTTAAGTGCATGATAAGCTTTCTTAAAACAAATAGAATTCTACTGGGACTACTGAGTGTACACCTCAGATACACACAGCATGAAGGCTGGCTGCCCCTCCTAGGAGAACTAGAGAGAACTGTATACCTAGGACCCGTGTATGCTTCCTGCCTCGCTCTCCCTACCTGCCAGCCAGTGAGGTGGGCTGGTGCCGCCGGGTCTGGGCATGTGCAGTTCTCTCTGCCACCAGCTAGCTCCTCAGCCTATACTTCTGCATGACCTTTATTCCCTACAAATGGCCTCTTAGACCCCAAGTTAGGAAGGTCACCCCCATTCTTGTAGCTCTCTGCTTCTGCCATGCCCTTCATACATTCAGGGTTGCCTTGCAGACCTGCCAGGGACCAAAGTGACCTGTGTCTTGCACCCCTGGGGACTTAAACCACACATGCTGGGAATACAAAGGCCTATGTGGCCAAGAACCACAGGGTGTCTGCATCGATGTGTTAGGACCTGGCACCACATTCCCTTGAGTCAGCCCTGTTTTTTCTTAGGTGGCAGCCTGTACTCCCCAACCTGTACTCCCCAGCTTCACAGCACCTTGAGGAGTGGATTTCACTGCTGAGGCTCCATTGAAACCCTTTCATGGGCCTCACTTTTTCCCGCCTTTTCTTAGGCAGATCTTTCTGTGTAAATCAGGCCTGGGTAGGGTGCTGGGGGCCAAGAAGTAACCCTTCCTGAGCCCCCTCCCTCCTCACTGCTCACAGTCTGGACAGGGAACCTGCTGGGGTGTGAAGGTTTTGTCCTTTAATGCCAGACATCTATCTACTGATCATATCCCTTGAGGACATTTGGAAAGCAGCTAGTGCAAAGATGTCCGGCCTCATCCCTAAGCAGCCTTCCTAACAGACTAATGAAAGGGCCCTTCTCTCCCGTTTTAGGAAGATCCTAGTACCTCCCCATCTCCAGGGACCCGAGCCACCAGCCAGCCACCTAATTCCTCAGGTAAGAGGGTACCTGGCCCAACAAGTCTGGAGGTCTTAGAGCAAGTGGTCAGCTAATCTAGCCACTTCACTCTGCATGAGCAGAGAGGGTCAGGACTACTGAGCCTCAGAGCTTCCCAAGGAGACCAAGCAGCCAGCTGGGCAGGTGTGACAAGGGGACATTGACCCTGGTCCAGCTGAGGGAAGGCACTGAGAGTACCATCTACAGTGGAGATGTCATGGTATGGCCTAGACAGGGGCTGGGCTGCCGGGAGGTTGTGGAGTAGTAAGGTTTTTGGGTTTTTGGTTTTTTGTTTTGTTTTGTTTTTCAGTTCAGAGCTTCTACATGTTAGTCTCCCAAGCTACCACTTAGCCACACCCCTGGCCAAGGAGCTATTTAATGTCATATTTTGTGTCTGCTGTGAAATGCTAACTAGACTGATACTATAGTTAGATCACCAATTGACCCTACTCTATCAGAAGCCCAGCCTGGCCCTACCCTGGTCACTGAGCCAGCTGTGGCAGAGGGAATGTGATTAGGAGAGTATCGTGAGGCTCAGCTGTGGGAAGAAGACCCAGACCCTGTTTGTTGAGGCTTCAACTCAGAGTGCACTCGGGGTCACTTGCACTGAGCCTGGGGCTCATGTGTGCGGCGAGGAGAGGCTTACCATAGAGAAGTCAGCTTGCCCACCTGACAGGTGGATCCTTGTGAGCTCCTGTCTGTACCAGGGTGCATGTCTGCCAGCCTTCTAGGACTTCCTGGGCTGTTGCTCCCTGTGTTGCAGATTCTTTGGTCAGTGTTACTGTCCTCTGTTGTCCTACAGTGTGGGTTAAGGGATTTCCTATGCTTAGCAGTTTTGGGCTGCCTGTGGTAAAGTATTCTGTTTGAGGCCACACATCTGGGGTGTAGCTGTGGTCTCAGGTCCTGTAAGCCCAGTGCACCTGCCAGGTGGCTTTGAGGTAACCTGCCTCAGACCTGAGGTTGGTCTGGAGACAAGGCTCAGCTTAGAGCAGGGCAGCCTCACCGTCCCTTTTCTCAACCCCTGGCCAGCCTGTTCTGCTCAATTTGGTATATTCCCTGTTGGAGCATGAACTGTAATCTAGTGCAACAAAGGTTGAGCTTCCCCAGTCCAAAAACCCCAAATGCTCCAAACTCTGAACCTGCAACACCCCGTGTCTCAGATGAGATGCCTGCACCACTAGACTTAGAAAAGGAAAAGTGGTTTCCAGACTCATTGTGAGGGGACTAGTGTACCAAAGTGCAGCGGGATCCCAGGCAGCCTGGCCAAAGGACAAAACTAATGGGAGTGTTGGGAGTGGTCCCATCTGCTCCTTGTAGCTGACACCCCTGCTTCCCTAGCAGCTGGACCAAGCTCCAGGGAGGGGACTCAAGGGAACAGGAACCCTGGGGTTGGGAAATGGGGTGACAGTAGGGCTGCCTGCAGTTCCAAGGGTCCCCTGACTAAAGGAGACTGAGACTCAGCCAGGTTGCAACTCTGCTGTGAGCAGCCTTTCCCGCAGGCTGGGCAGGCTCCTGCAAGGGGTGTTTAGGAGTGGGGTGTCACTGAGTCCTCTCCACTCTGACCCTTTGTGAAATGAATTGGCAGAGGCTGGCCGAAAGCCCTGGGAACGGAGCAACTCTGTGGAGAAACCAGTGTCCTCGTTGCTGTCCAGGTGAGCTGTTCTGGGAAGGGCCAAGAGACGAGACTCATGGGTGGGCTTTATCATTCGTTTACATATCTGTTTCATTCCGTTACCATAGAACGCCATCTGCGGCAAAGAGCCCCGAAGCTAAGAGTCCCCTTCAGTCACAGCCTCACTCTAGGTACCGACAACCCTCCTGCTCATGTGTTACCTGGGCTCTGAGGCCTTCTCTGTCGCCTTGCCCATGACTAACACCTCCCAGCTCTGTCTCTTGTCTTGGTATTAACAACTTGCTCGGGGAAGGGTGGGTGGTCTGTTCTTTCAGACCTGGGGAGAGAGAAAGCTAGAGACCTTCACAATGGTGTGGGCTGGCTCCTTCTCTCCTGGGTGTGACTTCTAGAGGGAAAGGGAAGAGAAGCAGCCATCAGTCCCTACCACCCAGGGTAGCTGTGGGGACTGCTGCACCCTCATCCAAGCACCCTGCTCCTTCAGACCATTCCTGGTTCCCTTCCTTTGCATTCAGCACACCTAGCCTGTCTCCCTCACAAGTCAGCTGACCATGTTTCCCAAACCAAATGCCAGTGTGACAGCAGGAGAACTCTTAAACTATGCTGACCCAAAAAAGTCAGAGATGGTGACTAAAACCAAATACCGCCTGCATTGAAGGCCCCTACCCCCACACCAGGATTTATCTCCACTGGCCACCCCAGATGGAAGCAAGCAGCCCTTGTCACAGAGCAGGTGACACCCGGCTTGCACGGTGAGACAAGGTGATAAGAGGAGCAGAGCTCCAGTGTGGCCCTGACAGGCCTGCCCATAGTCAGCCAGACTGTACGCCAGAGATGACTATGGCCCTGGAGAGGCTCTGGAAAAGACTGGGGACAGGGGTAGTCCAGGGTGGGAGCTTTAGCGAGGGGTTGGCCAAGCCTCTGGGTGAGAGAGAAGCTGCTGCACAGACATGAGAGGCAGCCTCCAATGTGATCATGAGGAGCTGGTCCTGAAAGCAGGTAGATGCTCAGGGTGTGATCCCACCTTCTCAGTGTCCAGGTGTCCTTCCCTGGACAGAGACACAGGTGAGCCCTCTCTCTCAGAATGAAATCTCTTTGCAGCTTCAAGCCAAACCTGATATTTTTTTGTTTGTTTTTTGGTTTTTCAAGACAGGGTTTCTCTGTGTCCTGGAACTTGCTTTGTAGACCAGGCTGGTCTCGAACTCACAGAGATCCACCTGCCTCCCGAGTGTTGGGATTAAAGGCATGTGCCACCGCCCAACCTGGCCAAATGTGATCTTTAGTTTCAGTGAAGAAGATGTACAGTAACCACTCACTCAAAGCACTCATTGCTGTTCATGATCGCTGTCAGTGTGGAGGCGTGACAAATGGCCCAGTCGCTGCTGAAGGAAGGGGCTGAAGCTTGGGTTATTTGCTTATCATGACCCAGAATCCCTGGTAGACCTGTTCAGCACCATTTTTAACATCTGTGTAACTCACCCCTGGACCACAGGCTTTAATAGCTATTCTGTCCACATGGGCAGGGAATTGGGTCTAGAATGTGTCTGCCTTCAGCACCTCCACCATGTTCTGAAAGACCTGGGGTTAGATTCACATTGTGGCTAGTGAGTATCGGGGAGAATGAGTGCCTGTGCGGGAGCCACTGAAGTCTGGGTCAGGAATCAGTCCAGAGCCTGTTTCAAGCATAGCCAGTAAAGAGAGCAGGAGAGAACCTCGCTGGCCCCAAAAGTCAGAGACGGTGACTGAAGCTAAATACGCCTGCATTGAAGGCCCCTACCCCCACACCAGGATTTATCTCCACTGGCCACCCCAGATGGAAGCAAGCAGCCCTTGTCACAGAGCAGGTGACACCAGAAGCCCGGCTTGCATAGTGAGACAAGGTGATGAGAGGAGCAGAGCTCCAGTGTGGCCCTGACAGGCCTGCCCATGGTCAGCCAGACTGTGCGCCAGAGATGACTATGGCCCTGGAGAGGCTCTGGAGAAGACTGGGGACAGGGGAGCAGCCTAGGAAGTTTGTGGAAGGAGCAAAGCATTAGAGCGGTCTCCCACCCAGGAAGTGCTAGCTTGAGGAGGCGGTACCCCAGCATGGAGCTAACTTCTGTCCCACTGCTACCATTGTTGGGTTTCACCAACCTGAGTTGAGCTGGAGCACAAGCTCCATGTGGAGGGAAATGTTCTCAGAACTGTCTCTCTCCAGGGAGACGGGAGGCACTAATGCAGTCGGCCTCGGTTGCCTCCTCTACCTAAGGCCGTTCAAGCCAGAAGACTGGTCCTGGGCGGCCCCGTGCTCTGACTCAGCCTGGGAAATGTGGTTAAGGGACTGTAGAGACCTTTAAGGGACAGGACATTCACATCCTTTCCCAGCAACCCCACGGCAGAAAGGCTGGGGAGCAGGTGGCACTCGGACCCTAAGCAAGGGACCTCTGGCACCCCAGGCTTCCCCAGCACCCACCCTCCCACACGGGCCATTCTTCTCCTAGGGTGAAGCCTGCTGGGAGTGTAAATGACGTGGGCCTGGATGCCTTAGATTTGGACCGCATGAAGCAGGTGAGAGCCAGTAGCAGTCAGCAGGCTGGGGAAAGCTGGCCTGTGGAGGAAAAGGGAGGGCTTGAGTACCCTGCAGCCTGCCTCTGGGGCCCCTCCCTGTGGGCCCCCTCCCTATGGGCCCGGTTGTGGACTGAGGGTTGCTGAGAGCGGGGTTTGCCCAGGGCCTGGCTGAGGGAGAGACTCCTGCAGCTCGTTCCTTGGAGCTAGTGTCTGCCCCTTCACTCTGAGATTCTGCCCAGCAGGAGATCCTGGAGGAGGTGGTTCGAGAGCTCCACAAGGTAAAAGAGGAGATCATTGATGGTGAGTGGGGGCCACTCCAGCCAGGGATGAACTCCTTGTCCTCCCAGCTCCCCACACTCAGCCCAGCCTGTAGCTGGAAACCGAGGCTCACAAAAGTGAAGTGGGTTCCTCAGAATGCATTGGGGTGTGGCTTCTGTGTCTGAGATCTCCGTTGCCTCAGCTTCGTTCCCAGAAGATCGCCCTGTGGAGGAGAGGGTGGGCCTGGAGATACCCTCCAAGTTTCTGTCCTTTCCTGTTCACTTCTGTTGCCTGTCCAGTCCTGTCACGGCTGCCTCTAGAGAGTGCCTGAGCTCCTTCACAGCCTGCATGGCCCTGACTAGGGAGCCCCTGGCTCCAGGAAGGCATGTGTGAGGGTCCTGGCCCTGCAAAGAGCCTGTTACCTAATGGTGGCCCTTCTCTAGCTGTCAGCTCCAGCCAGGTCTGTCCACCGTGAGGGTACCTCAGGGAGGAGTGTGGGGAACTAAGAGAAGGGAGCCCAGGTCTGGGGAAGAAACAGGATGAGGGCACGGAAGAAGAGGGTGTTTGGGAAGGCTTAACGGGTCTCAAGCAGGCAGAACAGAATCAGCCTTGGAGGGGAAAAGCTGGGCTAGAGACTCCTGCTGTACCACATGCACGAGGCGAGTGGGGGGAGGGACTCAAGGCCTCTGAGCAGATGTGGGTGCCCACCTATTAGACTCTAGGAAGACCTGGTTCCTCCCACAGCAGCTCGAGGGAGCCCTGAAACAAGGCCTAGTCTTGGACTTTTTCAAGTCTCTCTCATTAGGGGCAGAAGCTCATGAGGGCTGGGTTGTCTCCGCAAAGGTCTGTCAAAACTGCTGTGTTAGTGGGCCTCTAGCCCATGTGTGGTCTCAGCTGGCAGCCTGAGCAGGGTGCTTTCCTCCTACACTGAGCCTCCCTCTCCTGCCCCTAGCCATCAGACAGGAGCTAAGTGGGATCAGCACCACGTAAGATGGCGCCATCCCTGGAGGATCGCAAGGAGCCGCGCTGGCCCCAGCACACAGCGAGCCTGCAGAAGCTGGGATGTACTTAAGTCTCAACCTGTGATTCCATATTAAAATGAGGAAACAAACTTCAACTACTGGATTTTTAGCGTATCTGACACAAAACACCGGGTCTATTCTTTTTTGTATTTTATATTTGCTTATTTAAGTGTACATTTCTTTGGTTTATAGAGAGAACACCCCAAAATCACCTGCTTTATTAGATGGCTTCCAAGTTTTCTCGTAGGTGGCACTGTTAGCTCCTCAGCTGGCAGTGAGCAGCTGGGTGCAGCGTGGCCTTTCCATGCCACAGAGCTGTCAGAATGCAGCTCAGCCCCAGCAGCCACAGTGTTTCAGTCTGTCCACGCAGTGCGTGTTCGTCCACACGATAATAAACGGTTCACTGTCCACACTCGGGGCTCTGACTCGCTCTCTCATGCGCCGGCTGTTGGCTGCCCTGGTAGGATGCCACTTTACAGGGAGTGCCCAGGACAGACGACGCAGGACTAAAGAGCTAAGAGCAGCCGGAGTCCATCAGAACTTCCCCAGGACCCAAGAACATGACCAGGCCACCAGGCACCTCCCACGTGGGGAGCTAAGCTCGGGTCCTGCCTGTGGAGAGCCACACAGCCCCAGGGTCACAAGGTGAGTGGGCTGTGAGTGCAACCCACTCCTGGACTCAAGGGTTCCATTGCAGTTTTCCTGTCAAGTGCTGGAAGTAGGCCTGGGGCTCAGGGAGGAAGAAGGAAGCTTTGGCCCCATGGACCCCTTGCCCCCTGTGGCATTGCCAGGAGTAATCCATGGCAACCTGGGGAAGTCCCAGCACTTAATCTTCTTGCTCTCAAGGGCCAAGATCCATATGGCCAAGAGACCAGCAATGGGAGCCTTGTGACCATTCCCCATGTGACACACCCTTCTTGAGCCTGAGGGGGATGAGACACAGGCTGGCTTCACCAACATGGATTCATTCAGAACTCATTCTCAGGAGCCCAGGGTCAGGCCAAGACTCCATCCTGCCCCAGAGAAGGACAGCACACTAACTGTAAAGACAAATGTTAGATTTAATTTAGGGCACAAGAACAGAGAAGCCAGCTCCATGGGACCATGGGCACAGAGTATCCTGGTCAGTCAGATTAGGTAAGCCTGGTTATGCCAACCACAGCCTGCATCCCCTGTAGCTGGCCCCAGTAGGACCAGAAGCAGCCTGGACTGCAGGAGCTGATGTAACCAGACCAGTTCTGTGGCCCTGGCCCACGGAAGTGGGGGAATGTGGGCAAGAGGCATGGGGCTGCTCCCTCAGGACTGCCGGTTGGCAGGGCTCACAGGCGGTCTCTCTGCCAGCTTACACTTGCGCTTAATCCTGGAGTAGGGTCCCAGAGAGTCCTCAAACACAAAGTCCCAGAGCACCTTCACCCAGGAGTGGTGCTGTGGCAGGTGGTCATAGTACTCAGGGGCAATCTTCCGCACCTGTGAAAAGGGGCAGGGTAAAGGCTGGCTATACCGGGGCTGGTTTTCTCACACTCTGTCTCTCTCACACTCACACTAACACACACACACACACAGAGCTGCAAGTAAAAGAGGCCCCAGCAGGGAGCATCACAGCCTGAGTGCTCCACCTCAGAGCCCACCAGCCTTCTGACCCCTAAAGTCAAAGTGGGTGCATTGTGGTCCTGCGGAGCTCTGGGGCCTGCACCCTGCAGGCCTTGAGTAGCACCCTTACTCTTCACCCCACAGCCTTTACCCTGACCTGATATGCCATGTCTCCCTCCTCCCCCAGGAAGTGCTCCAGCCACAGCAGGTGCTCTGTGAAGACTGGCTCCCATCAGAGGTGGCCTCCATAGAGGCTCAAGGTGTCTGAGACATACCATCCCTTTTAACTCCTGCCTTCTCAAATGTGCATTTGAGTGTGACAGCTGTGGAAGGGACAGGCAGCTCCATGGGTTGCATGAGCATTGGGACAATCCAAAGTCGCCCAGCCCAGCAATGTTTGCACACTGGACACACACACACACACACACACCTGGGCACCTGAGGAAAACATGCACAAACATACTTGGAAATGAGAACCATCTCACACTGCTGCACCTGGTCACACCTAACAGCCATGGCATTCAAGGCCTCTTGGCCTTCTGTCTCACCCTCCACCCTGTCCACCTCAGCCTCCTCTCCCATAGCCTGTCCCCATAGGTTGTAGGGACAAGACTACACCTGCATTGCCTGGCCAGCTCCAGGTTGGGAGCAGTGTGCTCAGATAGTCACAAGGACGCTAAAACAGGCAAGTATGTGAACAGGGACATGCCATCACCATCACGCTGTACCTTAACCTAAGCTGCTAAACTGCACCTGCCTTGAGAAACTCTATCCTATCTGGACCTGCCTCCTCCATCTCCAGCCAAGCACTGGCTTGTGTGGTATAACCTTTCCTGCTGCCCTGGAGCCAAAATGAGTGGCCACCCCCTTAGCAACACACAAAGGAGAATTTAGCCTGGGAATGGCAGAGCCCTCCTCTCCCCTCCCATGCCTGCTAAGTCCAGGCTGAGCACTTACCAGTGGCAGGTAGCAACCAGGGATGCTGGGGAAGTCGTGATGCTCCATATGGTAGCCCACATTGAAGGTGATCCAGTTGAGGGGTCCATAGTAGGAGTAAGTCTCATGGCCCTTCAGGAACATATAATGCTCAGCCACAAAGTGGCCAGAGATAGGGTGGAGGCCCAAGCCCAGGAAGGTGCTGGCTAGAAGGTAAACTATGGATTTGATCCCCCAGAGGGCAAATATGGTCAGGTCGACTGCCAGCTGCACCAGGGTGTTGAGCATCTCCATACGGGTCACCGTCTTGGGGTGTACATAGAGTGGCCGCAGAGAGTAGAATAAGGGTTGCAGTGCCAACCAGAGCAGCTTGCGGGCCGGTGTACAGAAGAACCAGCCTTCAAAGTCCGTGGGAATGTCCACATCCAGCCCGTCGCCGCCCAGGTAACGATGGTGGTCCACGTGGTACTTTTTGAAGGATGTGGCATAGGGTACACCAATGGGCAGATTAGCAAAGACAGCAAACCAGCGGTTCCGGGAAGCAAAGTTTGTGCCAAAGGCAGTATTGTGCGAGATGTCATGGATGGCCAGTGTCAGCGAGTGGTTGATGCAGCCACCAAAGGCATAAGACCAGAACAGCAGCCATCGCCAGGAGAGCCCCCGGACCAGCCAGCAGGCCAGCAACTGTGCCAACACCATTCCCAGCACCGTCCATTTGAGGTGGGGGTCTGGCCGCATCAGGGACTTGATGACTGGGTACTTGGCTACAGAGAAAACAAGAGTGATGAGTGACTTGGCCTTTATTCATTTAGTTAATTATTTGGGGTTACTTTGGTGGTGTTTTGAGACAGGGTTTCTCTGTGTTGCTTTGTAGCCTGTCCTGGAACTTGCTCTGCAGACCAGGCTGGCCTTGAACTCACAGAGATCCACCTGCCTCTGCCTCCTGAGTGCTGGAATTAAAGAGGTGCACCACCACCACCCGGCTGACTTGGCATTTATTGAACCCTCATCCTCTTGCTATCTCCTATCTTTTGCCCCCAATGGTTCCCTGAAAGCATACAGGATTTCACCCTATACCCTCAAGGGTCTTGGAGAGGCATGCCATATAGACACTTTGTGTCTTGCAAGAGTTGCAGCCTGGACTGTGGGGTGCTAAGGATTTCCTATCTCTGATCACCTTCAGGAAGAGGCTGGGAGACTTCCCAGGGTGGGGGAAATTTGCCACCAGCCTAAATAAAGCACAGGTGTACACAACAGCTCTCACAAAGATAATATGTTAGAGACCAAAGTAACACCAGAGCCACAAGCAATCTGCCTCCACCCCACGCCCACCCCCTTGTTCCAGTAAACACACATGCGTGTCATGTGTGACTGGGTTCATGGGCATGGCCAGAGAGGGATGATGTGGACTGGTCACTCCCAAACTCGTCAGGTACTTGGGGTGGTGAGACTTGGCTTGGGAGGCAGTCCCTAAAACAAATAAGCACTGCAAAAGAAGTGTAGCTAACAAACTGTCAACTGTCTCTTCAGGGCATCCAGTGTCTGTCCTTACACAGTTGGTGCATTTTTGTATCTTGACTTCTAGAAAAGGGACAAATGGTACACGTGGGAGTTAGCCAAGCCCGGAGGAAAAGACAGGCAAAGCAGTGACACATTTAGGTGCTGGCACCTCAAGACTAAGGGGTGGGGCAAGACAGCTGTGCCTTCTAGAAACCTCTGCAGAAGGCGGTGGCTGCATCCAGGAACAAAGGGTCATCAAAAACTTAGGGTGACAGATACCCCAGGTCTGCTCTGTCCCCTGGCTTCCTGGACAAGGACAGACATCCCAGAGATGGGGCCAGCACTGTCCTGCAGGATCTTATCCTAGGGCACCTCAGTATTAAATAGCACCAGTCCTCAGTATCAGCACCAACCTGAACAGGCAGTAGCCTCGACTTGCCTTGCCCAGGGCTGGTCTGTAGAGAGGGTCTCCCAGGAACATAGCAGGGCTGCGCCCTTCACTGGAACTGGCAAGACCATATGAACAGCAGTGATAGCTATGTAACATGTGACTGCCATTAATGCTTCCAGCTGTACACACCAAGTGGCAGGGTTAGTGGAGCAGTTCAGTTGCCAAGTGTAACACAAACCCTTGGATTCGTTCCCAACACCGCATGAGCGGAGTGTGCCAACACACACCTGTAATCCCAGCACTTGGGGGTGGAGGCAGGAGAATCAGAAGTTCAAGATATTGTTCAGCTACATAGTGAGTTTGAGGTAGCCTGTGCTGCATGAGACCATGAACAAATAAGTAGGCAAATCGTATATATGTTTTACCACAAGAAAAGAATATGTGGCCAGTGTTGGCCCACACTTTTGATCTCAGCGCTCAGGAGGCAGAGGGAGGAAGAGCTCCAAGTTTGAAGTCAGCCTGATTTACAGAGTGAGTTCCAGGGCTGTTACAGAGAAACCCCTGTCTCTAAAAACAAAAACAAAAAAGGGAGGGAGGGAGAGAGAGAACTTGCAGAATCATACCTATGGTCCCAGCCACTTAGAAGCTGAGGCAGGAGGGTGACTTAAATTCAGGAGTTCCAGATCATTAGAGCAAGCAAAACTGAAATTCCCACTGTTTATACATTTCAGCTCCTGCTATGAGGTGGTGGCATACTCCTTTAATCCCAGCACTCAGGAGGCAGAGGCAGGTGGATCTCTGAATTGGAGACCAGCCTGGTCTACAGAGTGAGTTCCAGGACAGGCTCCAAAGCTACACAGAGAAACACTGTCTCGAAAAAAACCAAAACTGCAACAAAACAAAACAAAAACAAAGAGACAAGCCCATAGTGGCGCACACCTTTAATCTCCGAGTTCCAAAGGTAAAGATAGGTGGATCTCTGAGTTCGAGATCAGCCTCTACAGACCAGCCCTGGGTAAGGCAAGTTCCAGAACAGTCAGGGCTACCAGAGAAACCCTGTCTCGTGAAGAAAAAAAAAAAAAAAAAAAAAGAATTCCAGCTCCAAAATACCTCACCTGAGCAGTCTGGCATGATCCTGAGATAAAGCCTTGCTAGCTGCCTGAGGGATTTCAGGATTTCAGGGCCAGGCTAAGGCAGGCTGCCAGGGGCTGCTTGTCAAGGTTCACGGTGGCATGCGGTGTGATGATCACAGGCATGTACCATCAGGCATTAAATGTTTCCCTTTCAACATGGCCCACAGTTACTTAATGCAGGGCCCCAGGTTCCTGGAAGCACCTGGCTTTAGGAAACCAAGCTGCCCCCAGGCAGACTGACTATCTTCAGATGGAGGGGGCCATTTAGCACCAGTGGTGAGCAGAACAATACAGCCCCCCAAATGCCCACATGCTAACCCCATAACCTGTGACCACCTTAGGTAGAAAGTCAGGAAGAGGCACATGTATCATGCAAGAGCTGGGAGCCAAGGGCTCAACGGGGCATGAGGAGAGAGGCCACCTGTCTTGGAACAGAGAGAAAGTTATGTGAAGAAAGTGGGTGACACCAGAAGCCAGGAAAGACCAGGGAACCTGCTCCCCCAGGGAGCTTCCAGAAGGAATGAATGCCCGAATGCTAATGTCCAGAGCAAAGGATACTATGAAGTGGCATGCACCCAAAACTGGTGACTCCATTCAGGATCTCCTCCTCCCAGCCTTGGGACAGAGGCCAGCCAAGTGGGGCCTGGCCTCTGAGGGCCCTGCTGCTCACCAGTACTGGCAGGATGGGTTAGCCAGGAAGCATCGTTCCTCTAGACTCAGCAGGGGTGTGACTCTGGGCACATAGGACAGACAGATATGTGAGCCACACTCTGGCCTTCCACTGGAAGGACTGCTGTTCCTACCTGGGGAGTTGGGGGTAGGGAGACAGGTGCAGGGCCAGGGCCAGGGTCAGGTTCAGAAGGAAGCCACCAGGAAGTGCCTCAGTGCTGCAGGAAAACAGAAGGGAACCCAGGATCATAGGGGAGGCAGCATGTGGTCATAACAGAATAGGGACATCTGCAGAAAGGCTTTGTCCCCACCAGGAAAATCACATGCAAAGTGTCTGTGTTTGTGCATGCCACCAGCTTCCAAGTCGCTGTGGGTGGCCTCTGTGTACCTGCCTCACCTGCTTAGCTTCCCTCAGGCAGCAGCCAGCCTCCCTCTCTCCTGCCCAGGAACCCACTAGTTCCAGCTAAGGATTTCCAGGAGGCAGCTGTCCTTGCTTCCCTTTGGAAGGGAACCAAGCATCAGCACAAGAGGGCAGGTTCAGCCACACCTGTGTCAGGTGATCCTCAAGTGAACTCCAGGGCAGCGGGGCCCAGGCCCTAGCTTAGGTATAAGCTAGCCCATGCAGGACATACCTAAGGACACAGTCTAGCAGCAGTGACTTAGATGGAGGTCTTCAGACTGTGGACTTGTACTGGGTGGTTTTGTGTGTCAACCTGACACATGCTAGAGTCATCAGAGGAAGGAGCCTCAGTTGTGAAAATGCCTCTTTGAGATCCAGTTGTAGGGCATTTTCTCATTTAGTGAAAAATGGGAGATCACACAGCCCATGGTGGGTGGAGCCATCCCTGGGCTGTGGGTCCTGCGTTGTATAAGAAGGTAAACTGAGCAAGCCATGGGAAGCAAGCCAGTAAGCAGCTCCCCTCCATAGCCTCTGCATCAGCTCCTGCCTCCGGGATCCTGCCCTGTGTGAGAGTTCCTGTCCCAACTTCAGTGATGAACAGCAATCAATGCTCAAGTGTAAGCCTAATAAACCTTTCCTCCCCATCTTGTTTTGGTCATATTTCATCACAGCAATAGAAAACCTAACTAAGACAAGGCTGCTTGCTGATTATAGCCCTGCCCTTCCCTCTGCAAGAAGCTCTGTGTGCCCCCCCCCCACTCCCAACAGCTCCCAATGACATGACCACCCTGGAGGGCCCTTCTGCCTCAGGTTCCCCACTGGACCTCCCATAAGAGGAGAAACATACCACATGAAAGGACAGTATTTCCCCTTCCCAGCCCATCCTGATGCCCCCCCCCCCGCCGCCGCAAGGAGCCTCTTGACAGACCCTATTCAGCCCACACAGCTGCTGAACACCTCTGTCCAACGAGCCACTTACATCTGGGTGGGCATGGGCAGTGTCCAGCCTCTAGCCTGGATACCCTATGCATGCACTGAGAGTTTTCAACTCTGCTACATGGCCGGGAGCCCAGCCTTGATAGCCACCTAGAACTCCACAGCCAAGCATCCTCAGACTCAAGCCAGTGCGTCTCCCTACGGGAGAATGGCCACTGCGTCTAAGGAGGCCTGACTTAACCCCAGATTTGCCACTTTCGTGTGCATGCATGTGGGGGGTGGGGGGGCGTGTGTGCATCTGTTGCTAAGGACCCAGAGCCTATGAGACCCAGAGCCATCCACAAGACACTTTTGTTTTGTTTTTAGAAGCAGGGTTTCTCTGTGTAGCCCTGGCTGTCCTGGAACTTACTCTGTAAACCAGGATGGCCTTGAACTCAAGAGATCCACCTCCCTCTGTGTCCTGAGCCCTGGGATTAAAGGCGTGCACCACCATAGCCACCACCACCCAGCCACAAGACACTCTTAACCTGTACCTCTGAGGAAACCTTGGTCTCTCCAGAAATTCTCCTGATTTGTCAACTGTGTCATCAGGGACAGTCAAGAGCTGGACAAGAGGTAGCAGGGAGTGCTGCCAGCTTCCGGCCCCTCCAGCATTCCCTCCCTAGTGACCCATGGAGATGGTGACCTTTGGTCTGCAGTAGGGTCTCATCAGTGAGACCTCAAACCACTTCCATTCTGAAACCATCATGCCCCTCCCCTCCCAGCCTGGCGTCAACACCATCCAGGACAGGATTTTCCCACCCCTTTCCCAGGGATGCTAATTAATGCACAAGACCAGTCTGGCTCCAGGGCAGTGATCTTGTCTCCTGGGTCATGGGCTCCTCCAGCAGTTCAGCCTTCCCAGCTCCCATCACCAAACTGCTTAGTGATGGTGAGGCCACCTAGTGACCATCGGCAGACGTGCTCAGATGAACCAGCACTACCCCTGCACAGCGACCGACCGGTGCCTTCCTAGACGACTTCTCCCAGCAACACCTCAGACTGGGAGGATGTCTCCCCACTACTTTGATCTTTCCCAGCGGAATTCTGAGCCACAGGCAAGCCTGGCCCTGCCTAGCACAGCACAAAACATCCACAATGACCTGGAGTGTCTTCCCGAGTCTCATATCTGCCTCCTCATCCACCACTTGTTAAGCCTGCTTTGTATCCTGCTGGCGGATTTGGATACAAGGTCTCTAGGGATCCCCAAGCAATGAGAGAGGAGGGTCCATTAACTTAGAATTAGGGACAGGCGTGCGAGCTCATACAGGTGCTGTGAGAGGGCCAAACAGTATGCTGGACACGTGAACTGATACTTACCCACTCAAGAGGTCCGTGTGGTTGGGAGTGGAAATGACCTCAGACCCTAAGGAGTGTTTGTGGTGATGGAACTATTCTCAGATTGGGTCATGTTACAAACTAAAGACCGCTGGAGTGTGGCCTTAAAATGAAGGACTTGAATGACCTCCATAAGGCTGTTAAAAACTAAAGAAGGAACATGGCATTAAGACAAACTAAATGCAGGATCCCACAACATGCAAGTCATGCGAACAAGGTATGTTGGGGACACGGAATCAGTGCTCCATCTGAGCAGAACTCAGGCAGCCCAAACTCATATCCCCCATGACTGATTAGCAAGTGGGGCCTCAGGGTGCTTAAGTCTCAAGATGGGTCCCCCTTGTGATGGGATCAGTAGACGGTAGACCAGAGTGCTCCCTCAGCTGGGCGTTGGTGTCGCACGCCTTTAATCCCAGCACTCGGGAGGCAGAGGCAGGCAGATCTCTGTGAGTTCGAGGCCAGCCTGGTCTCCAGAGCGACTGCCAGGATAGGCTTCATAGCTATGCAGAGAAACCCTGTCTCGAAAAAAAAAAAAAAAAACAGAGTGCTCCCCCACCTCTCAGCTGCATGAGAACATAAGAAAGTGACCCTCACCAGATCATGCATCTGGCATGCAAGCTGACCCTGGTAGCCTTTGGCAACGGGTGGCAGAGGTGTTTAGAGGGTCTATTGCTTCTGGTTTCCCTAAATCCCCAGAGCTACTGGGCACCAGACACTGAGCATTGAATGAAAAGGGCCGGTGCAGAATTACACCTGGGGACAAAGGTAGAGGGTGTGGCACCCTAAAGGACAGCAGGGGAGAGGAGGGTTACAGGGCAGGGGTGGTGGCATGTGGGTTGACTCCCAGGGCTCCTGGGCACAGGAACCATAGTGGGATTCTTTTCCCCAGCTCTGCCTCAGGGATGCATCCAGGAATATGGGATCCGACCACGATGAAAACAGTTACAGAAATTCAGGGCTTTTGGTTCCTTCCAGAGCGTGTTTTCCCAATTACCATATGCCGGTGAGGACACATGCACGCGTGTGAGTGTGCACTTGTGAACATACTTGGGCATGTGTTGCCAGAATAGTTCTTTGGAATATTTGAAGTTAAGACCTGAAGAGTGCATAGAAGTCAGTTGATGAAATGGGAAGAAAAAGAAGTCGAGCCGGCACTCAGGAGGCAGAGCAGGTGGAGCTCTTGAGTTCAAGGCCAGCCTGGCCTACAGAGTGAGTTCCAGGACAGCCAGGGCTACACAGAGAGACCCTTGACTCAAAAAAATCCAAGGGAGGAGGAGGAGGTCATCCTCTAGCTGCTGATAGGAGGGTCCTGGTGCTGGCCTAGCCTGCGCCGAGGTCCTGGGCTCCATCTCTAGTGCCACAAAAATAAATAACCAATCCAGCATAGAACAATGCTCACAAAGGCCAGGAAGTTGCCTGGGCCTCCCAGATTGGAGAGAAGGCAAAATACAGAAAAGAGCTACAGGGTCAATGTCTGGGTATCCCTAATAGGCCAGAGCAGAGGCCAGAGTTCAGCAGTGGATACTGTAACAGGGAACAACAGGGCTGTTACCTCCTGCACTGCTGGGGGCCTATCCCCACATCCCATTTCTCATTCCTGCTTGGCGCAGCACTGTACACACCTGTCCCTCAGCACAACACTACCCCTGACCACAAAACCATGGTCCTATAACTGGGGCAAAGCCCCACCAGGCCCCCAAGGAGACCTGGCACTAAAGATAACCACAGAACTGGGCAGGAAGGCAGGCAGAGACCTCTCCTGTAATCTCAGCTCCTGCCGGACAGAGGAGGCCTCAGACTCAACCAGATCCTTGCAGATCCCAGCAAAAGGCAGGCTTCCCGCCAGCCACCCTGGAGTCTGCATGTCCCTGGCTGGGTGACCAGAGCCTCCTTGCCTTCCCCTGGCAGCTTGCTCTGTGCCCTAGACTCTCTGGCGGCATTCAGTCTTCTGGTCTTCCCAAAGGCCATCGCCACTGAGAGAAGTCACAGCCTAACCCTTCCTAAGCAAACAATCCAACAACTGACTTTTATTTCCTGGTTTCCCGTGTGTGTGTGTGTGTGTGTGTGTGTGTGTGTGTGTGTGTGTGTGTGTGTGTGTGTACCTTGCTTTCATATTTTTTTAAAAAAGCAAACAAAACTACAAAGCTATTTATCTTCAAAAAAGCAACCCGAGCTTGTGTTCCCGGGCCTGGCTCAGTGTATAATGGATCAGCTTCCTGCCTGCCCTGCCCTGGGAGCCATTCTTGGATGCTGCCATGGACCCTATTTTATTAAGACTTGGTGCCAGGAGAGTATGTTCTCATCCCAGGCAGCAACAAGAGGTGGACTTTGGTCTTACTGCAGAACACCAACTCTTAGCAATGACTTCCTGGGACCTGACTGGGAGATTCTGATCTTAACCCAACACCTGTCAGGGCTGAGCGCCCCATGCAGCCACCAGCCAGCCAGCCGTGTGGACTACAACTGCACCTAGACTACTCAGCACAGGGCAAATTGCTTCCCCTCTCGGATTGGCAATTGGCTTCTGAAAGAGAGACAGAGCAATTATGTGCAGGGTCTCCCACCTCAGGGTGGGGGAAGGAGAGATGGTGGAGTGTTCCCCATCCTCAGTGAGTCACCAGCCCTGTCTGCAGGAGGCAGACACTAACAGCTTCTAATGTGTGTGTGTGGGGGGGGGGGGAGTTTCCTGGCCTGAATGCTTCACACATGGCCTCCCAAGTCAGAACAGCAGCTCCCTAAGGAAGGCTCTCCCCTCCACGCTTCCCTCTTGCCCAAGTTGCAGCTTCCCCAGCTGGACATTGAGTCACCCTTAACTCACAAGTGACTCGTGGAGTCCTGGCATGGGATCAGCCCCTCTGCCAGCCACTAAACTTCTGCTGCAGAGCCCTGGAGCTTGGGCGATGGAGCTGAGGAGGCAGCGCCTATATGAGTGACTTCACCGACTTGGCCAGGACCATCAGAGCAGCCGGTGGGGTGGGGTGGAGGCTTTCCTGGAGGAGGGAACACTGAACGATCCGGCCAATGCAGGAAAGACCAGAGCCCAAGCAGATAAAAGAACACACATCCCACCCAAGTCACCAGCACAAATTGGTCAGGGATCCGGAAGCCACAGTCACTGCAGCAGGAGTATAAATGCAGCTCCGTGGAGATGACACCGCTCTCTTGCTATACCTGGACCAGAGTGTCCCCCTCAGCACCCCACAGCTCCTGCCCTGTCCCCCCTTTCCCCACCAGACTCTCTAGGAAATCTGGATTCATTCTCGGGCCTATGGTTTCTCTGGTTAGAGACATTTAGGGCTGGGCTGTGGCTTGGTGTTTAGAGCGTTTGTTGCTTAGTGTGTGTAGCGCCCTGGGTTGGTTCCCCAGCACCCCATAAATGCTAGGTGTGGTGAGTGCCTGTAAGGCCAGTACTAGGAAGGCAGCCATCTGTGGCAACTTGAGGCAAATGGAGCTCAAAAGAGTGCTGGCCCCAGTGGTGCACATCTGTAATCCCAGCACTGGGGAGGCAGAGAACAGAGGAGCACAAATGGAAAGCCCTCTTGTGCATCTAGGAGGGAGGGAGGGAGGGAGGTCCTTGCCGTGCATCCTGATACCTTAACCGGCTCTCCAGTCCCTCAGGAAGCCTGCCTCGTCCTCTCACTGCTCTACAAAGTAGAGCAACCACACCATTTTACAGTGGGGGGTGGGCATGGGGAGGGGGAGGGTTACAGGTGCAGCCTGCCTGGATTCCATGAGCACCTGTGTGTGTGTGTGGGGGGGGGGCATGTGTGTCTCTGCTCACAGGTTTTCTAAGGCCAGGTGCCCAGAGAATTCAGGAAGAGAAGCCGGGGAGCCAGGGGGAGGGCCTTTGGAGGCCTTAGCATAATCCTGCACCTCAGTCAAGGCACCTGCCTCCTGCTGTGGCGGCAGTGCCTGCTCAGTTCACACAAGGAGGAGGGTGGTTTACCCAGACAAGTAGGACAACCACAAGACACAAACCCACAGGACAGTTTCCAGGCCCTGAGCCCCTAACTGCCGGGACAGCAGCCCAGGTGCACCCTGAGTTTCAAAGACATAAAAGTCAGAGAGAAGCTTCCAGAGACTAAGGGCAGGTCAGGAAGATGCAAAAAAAAAAAAAAAAAAAAAAAAAAACTAACCAAACAAACAAAACCGAGAACTTTAAGAAAAAGACCCATCAGGTCGAGACCTGGCCGAAGACAACCTAGAGACCTGGACACCAGCCCGGATACCACCGGCAAGAGAAACGGAAGCCCACCGTTGAATAAGTGTGAGTTAAACCCAGTTGTAGTCCACACAGCCAATCCAATGAGACAGAAGGTTTAACAGATGCTAGAGCGCCAGAGCGAGGTAGGGGAAGTGAGCCCTGCAAGGCGCGCCCCTGTGCAGGGAGGCTTGGGGACATCGGAAGAAGACACTGCTGTCACACACCCTCCACCTGCGGAGCCCGAGACTCCTGCCCTTCTCGTGGAATCCACAGGACAGGGCCCTCCCCGGGAAGTGACCGCGAGCCTCCGGTGGGATTCTTGGGGTCTCCTGCTTCCTGAGAGGGAGCTCGCATATTCCCGCAAATTCACCCATATTGCCTACTAGGCAAGGGAGTCTGCACACAGCAGGTGCCTAATGGTTGCGGGTGAAGAACCCTTGGCACACGCTGGCCAGCCTCCTCCCCCGCCCGCCCTCCCCTCGGCCGCCCATCCCGCTGCGGCCCACAGGTCCCGGCTGTGGTCGGTCGCACGCGCTCACCGAGCATCTCCTTGCGTCTCTGCGTGTGCGGCTGGTCGCTGTAGACCCACTCGAAGTCGCTGCGCCCCGCGCTGTTGCCCATGATGGGGACACTAGGGCCCGAGCGCGCTCTGCTGAGTTGTGTTCACCTGTCGCAGGGTGTCCTCTGCGGGCGGGGACCTAAGAACCCGGGAGGGGACGGGATGGGGGGCGGGGTCGAGACTTCAGTGCCTTGTGGGCGGACCTGGGGCGGTTGGCGATGGTTCCCTGGAACCCAAGAAGCATGGGCTGGGAAATGCAGCCGTGCCCACACCCTGGCGGCCCTGCAGAGGCCACAGGGGGCGACCGGAGTCCTTGAATCCCTGACCGCGTGGCGACGCCCACTGCCACTTGCAGGCTGTGCCTCCAGCTCACCTGTCTCCACGCCTGGCTTGCCTCACCGCAGAGCGCAGTTCACTCTGTCTGTGCTCTAGACTCTTAGGCGTTTGGGTCTTCTGATCCTGTCACCCTGGTCCTGGTGGAGGAGTAAGTGCGAATGAATCTTGGGGGGCGAGGAACTGGAAAGAGGTGCCTGTAAGCGAGGAGCTTGGGACAGGCAGGCTCCAGCAATGTCTTCCCTGTTTGTCCCTTTCAGGCACTTGAGGTAGAGGGACATAAAGACAACAAAAGCCCGGAAGTGAGTCAAACACGGGGAACAGAGGTATAGAGATGATTCAGGGTGATCCGTGCCATGGCACAGAATGACTTTGGAGCAGTTTTTGCACTGGACCTTGTAGGATAGGTAGGCTGTCAATAGCAAGAGAAGAGGATGGTTAAGGGGAGGCAGGCAGGGGCGGAGCACATAGGGATGATTTCCACTGGGAAACGCATGCGCCACGCTAGGAAGAACGCCATGGTGGGATCTGCTTTTGAAAGACTACCCGAGACACTGTCACAGAAAGTTCTGCGGGTCTTCAGGCCACTAGCCAGGCTCCTTAGTCTTCTCTCTGGGGTGACTTCAACTTGTCCTTTGGACTTTGGAGAGGAGAGTTGGGGGAAAGAGGGAAGGGAACAGAAGGAGTTTACTACATCCTCCAAGAACCACTCTGGGGGGACTGACTACATAGGCAAGGGCAGGTGGGGGGCTTTCCTGCCTTGCTTCCTGGTGACAAAATCGTGTTCCAGAAACTTCTCCAATCCTAGGTCAGTCTGACCTGGAGGTGTTGTATAAGAATGTCCTCTTAATCGAAACATTCCACCCTAGAAAGAGGCTCCTTTGGAAGTAAACAATGCTCACATCTCATGAAGTCCCTGAAACTGACTAGATTCACAAAGCCCCTCCCTGCTCAGGGGTATACAAACAGGAGGAGTTGACTGGACTCTGCAAGTTGCACAAAAAGCCCCAGTGTTGCAGGTTTCACCTGTTGCCATCTGTGCTGGGGTGGCACAGCTTGTCTTCAAGTTATTCATGCTTCTGTAAGTAAGCCTCCACCCACAATCCTATAGGGAACCCCAGTAAAACTGCTTCACCAAGTTGGAAGAGAGAGAGAAGTTAAGGAGCCACCTCGGACGTTCTTCAGGTGAGGACTTGGGTCTATGGGAGTGACAGAAGAGGTCTCATCGGCTGACTTCCTGCTTCTGGTGTTCCAGAGGCTCACAGCCTGGCCTCTTCGTGGCCCTGTCTGGCACAACAGCCAAGGCCACCACAGGCAGGCATGGGATAGAGAGTGCCCTCTTCTTCCTAAGGCCCAGGAGCATGGACCACTCTCAGCCCTGGGTGGAGCTGAGGAGGTGGGGCTTAGACAGCTAGTGGCACCTGAGAGGGGAAGGGCACCAAGAATGGCTCGGGGTCCAGTGGAGAAGACACTCAGCCAGACACTGTCCCCACTGCTGTGTAGGGCAAGGCCTGTGCCACAGAGGCAGAGCCCATCGCTGCCGTCCCACCAGCTACCAGGTGAGGGACCTGGACCAGATGAGAAGGCTTTACTTCAGGCAGGCAGGAATACAGGAAGACCTATTCCAGGATCCAGCTCCCAACCTCTCGCCTGGAGAGCCTCCAGTGTCAAAGCGCTTGCTACGTGTTGACCTCTGTGTTCTTCCATCTTGATGCTTGTACCTGGATTTCTTCTCTGCCCTCTGGTCACCACCTGCCAGCTTCCTCAGGCCCAGGTCCGGGGTTAGAAAACATGCTCTTCGATTAGGACACCATTCGCCCAGAGAAAAGCCGTCAGGGGTACTCAATTCATAGAGGAGAAAATCAAGGCCAAAGAACACACCTGTAACCCCTGCTGCACTCAGGAGGCTGAGGGCAGCCTGGGCTATAGGGTAAAGCCCTGTCAAAGGAAAAAGGGAAAGAAGGAGAGAAAAGGGGGGTTGGGATATACACATGTGTATCTCTGGTGTCTCTACCAGCAACTCTTGTCACACATGGAACACTGGTCCTGTGAGATTATAAGGAGCTGAAGCAATCCTATGGCCAAACACTGTGGTAGTACATGCTTCCAGTGTGAGCAGATGTGTAAATACACAGCAAACACTCATGCGCCATGTGTGAGTCCCAGTCCACGGGAGCTAACCGCAGTCTGGGCTTTTACTGCTCTTCATGTTGTCATTCCCAGAATGTTCCTTGTACTTACATCACCGAGGCCGGCAGAGTGCCTTCGGGGTAGAACCGTCCGTCGCCTGGCATCACGAGGACCCAATTCCATCTGCCTCATTGTAAAGACTGTAACCGTAAGGCAGTGTGTATCTGCTGTGCCCCGTACCTCACTGTGTTGTCTCTTGGGCACCATTTAATCATGTCTGTGCATGGCTGCCTCAAGAGCAACAAGCCACAATACAGAGGTTAGAGGCCAGGAGCTAAAGGGTTGTATAAAGACACTGTTACACTATCCTGTTAGCACAATGGCTAATTCCCTAACCCCATGTATTATGAAACATGTCCTCACTGTCAGGTAAAGACACACACACACACACACACACACACACACACACACACGATTATGCAATTATGCTTATCTCTATGTTAGATTATTAGGCTATTTAGTCCCTGGCAAGTTGGTAAGCAGAGACTCTTATGGCCTAGAAGCCAGAGAGAGCTTGAATGGCAGCTACCTTAGTGAGTTCTTGGCATCCATCACATGTCCCTAGGCTTGGAGTCTGCCTGTGGATGCTGCCTGCTGGTTCCCACTTGGAAACAAGGACTCTAAGGGAAAAATGCATGGATCCCAGGAGTGGGATGGGGCAGGAACTCCTGAGCTAATTGGGAGCATGAGGGTAGGGGAGAGGGAGCTGTCAGAATAAGAGGAGGAGAAGAGGAGAGGAGAGGAGGAAATGGAGGAGCAGAAATATTGAGTCGGGGGAAGAATAAAGGAGAGCAGGATGAGAGATACCATATTAGAGGGAGTCATTATAGGTCCAAGGAGAGATCTGGCACTAGGGAGATTTCCAGAGACCTACAAGGATGACACGAACTGACAATCCAGGCAATGGTGGAGAGAATAACCTAAACGCCCTTCCCCTATAATGAGACTGATGACTACTTTTTATGCTATCCTAGAGCCCTCATCCAGTGGCTGATGGAAGCAGAGGCAGACACCCACAGATGCACACTGAACTGAACTGAACTAGTTGCAAAGAGGGAGGAATGAAGATCAAAGGGGTCAGTACCAGGCTGGTAAAACCCACAGAAATAGCTGGCCTGAACAAGGGGGAGCTCATGGACCCCAGATGCTGTCTGGGAGGCCAGTACAGGACTGATCCAGACCCCTGCACTCTAGGGGGCCCCTGGTAGTGGATTAGTATTTTTCCCAGGTTTAAGAAGGGACTCTGAAAGCCCATCCCACGTAAAGGGATGCACTCTCGGCCTGGACACATGGGGGAGGGCCTAGGCCCGGCCCAGGATGTTGTGGTGGACTTTGGGGAGGCCCCGTTGAGGGCCCTACCCTGCCTGGGGAGTGGAGGGTGGATGGGGAGGGGTGAGGGAGGGGAGGGAGAGGGAGAAGGGATTGACATGTCAAACAAACTTGTTCCTAATTTGAACTAATAAAAAAATTACAAAAAATAAATCCAAAATAAACAAAAAATTAACATCTAAAAAAAAAAAAAAAAGAAAAGAAAATCAGTGCTCGAGAGAAAGACCCATGCAACAGGGTTCAAGTAGAGAGGTTTTGTTTTTCTTTTTTTTAACTGGGGAAAGGGATCATAAAAAGGGGAAAGGTGGGGGAGGAGACCAGCCTCCAGAGATGGGAGCAGCAGGAGAGAGGAAGGAGGAGCAGAGAGAAAGGGAGGGAGGGAGGGAAGGAAGGAGGGAGGGAGGGGGAGAGAGAGGGAGAGGACGGGCGGGGCCCTTTAAAAGGGATCACAGTGAATGTGCACAGGTGGTTCCAGCTGAGGGCGTATCCTGTCAGGACCCCAAGGACAGGCCAGTACAGATGCCTGAGTGCTAATATCCTCCCTTTTTATTTATTATAAAAAATGAGGAGTTAGAAAGGGGTAGCAGGTGAGGTGGAGATGAAGATGCTGTGTTCTCGAGACTACTTCCTACTGACCTGGGGAGGCATCCTTCATCTTTAGGGGACCTGGGAAAACTGGGGTGCTGGCATGTCCTGGAGTAGCTGGCTGTTTCACTTCACTGTCCAGGCTCTGTGAAACCATCAGGCACCACCGGAGCTGGCAAAATGCTGTTCTTGGTGGATCCAAGTCGACTCCCCAGGGCTTAAAGCCCCTGATCCTTTCCCATCCCCACACCATCTCTGGGCATGTTTGGACGTCTTGTGCCTCCAGCTCTGTGGGCAACAGCTGGAAGTCCTGCAACAGCAGCTGATTAGGAACAGTCAGGGGGTCTCCAAAAAACATCCCAACGGGAGCAAGGAGGTACGGACGATGACACAGCTCCCATGAGTGAGGCAGATAAGACAGACCCAAGGGTCTGCAATTCCTAGCGTCCCAGGAATTCAAAGACAATTTTGAGACAGGCACAGGCCACCCAGTGGGTCATCATGCAGAGGGTGGGGACCAAGGGCTTTGAGTCTGAGAGAGACAGTCACCTGGTACCGGGGCTTTGAGAAAAGCCAGAAGGCCAGGAAAGGAAATCACATCAGGGGAATGTGAATACCCACACCAGAGACCAGTTGTTGGTATGGAATGGAAGGCGAAGCCATCAGTGAACGAGAAGGCAGATTTGTTGCAGGTGGAAGAGAGCAGATTTATTGAAGGTGGAGCAGGTGGGTAGGGGCCCAGCATGAAGTGATTGCAAAGTGCTGGGAAGCAGATTTTTGGTAGGCTTATTCCCCGTGAGTGAGACAGGAACGAGATCCAATGGCTTTCATCAAGCGAGGATCCAGAAAGACACAAGCCACCTAGGTGATTCGTCAGTCAAAGGGTGGGGGGCCGAAGGAGCTGAGGGTCCCAGAAACAAGACTGGCACAGGCCACCCAGTAGGTCGTCACACAAAGGGCCAAGGGCTCAGAGCCCAAGACAGCCGTGTTGTCTGATACCAGGGCTTAACGAGGCCAAAAGGAGGAGAGAAACCACGCTCTAGAGAAGAGAGTAGTCCTCACTCGAGGGAATAGCCTAAGTGGGGAAGGTGGAGTGGCTCAGCAATGGTTCTGAGTTTGGATGGAAGGACCCAGCGATCGGGAAAAGTGAGGCCGGCGTCTATGAACAAGTTCCAGGGTCCTGCAAGCCTCAAACTGCCTGCAGGCAGGAGGAGAATCCAGGAGAGTCTTCCCCGTCAGGCTTTTAATTTAAGAAAAGCTTAAATTAATTGTTGTAATTTAAGAAAAGCAGCACGCAAGAGAAAGATGCCATGCGACAGGGTTCAAGCAGAGGATTTTTTTTTTTTTAATTAGGGAAAGGGATCATGAAAAGGGGAAATGGGAGGGATAAGACCAGCCTCCAGGGACAAGAGCAGCAGGAAAGAGAGAGGAGGAGGAGGAAGATGGGAGGTGGGCAGGTCCCTTTTAAAAGGAAACACAGTCAGTATGCACAGGTGGTGCTCTTAGTGGTTGCAGCTGAGGGTGATTCCTGTCAGAACCCCAAGGACAGGCCAGTAAGTACAGATGCCTGCGTGCTAACACTCGGACCTGACTGATCTTTCAACATAGGGTTCTGCTGTCAGAAGCTATCTGAGGCCTCAGGT
This sequence comes from Cricetulus griseus, assembly GCF_003668045.3. NCBI lineage: Eukaryota > Metazoa > Chordata > Mammalia > Rodentia > Cricetidae > Cricetulus > Cricetulus griseus. Next base: position 186,066,547 of record NC_048598.1, on the reverse strand, counting down.
ACTGTCCTTTGGTGACAGAAACCAGGCCAGAACGAATTACTATTAACGCCCCTGCCCGTCAGAGCCAACACCCTGGTTCACGGCCAGGACCCAGCGTTGGTGGCCTCCCAAGGAAGTCATTCCAACAAAGAAAGGCAGCCCTCCAGCAAGGGGGGGAATGGGTTTCCTGGGAAGAGAGGGGGTAGAATTGTATGAAAGATAGGAACAACACAGCCTCCCAGAGCTGGTGTGGTGACATGGAGTGCTGTAATCCCAGGACTCGGGAAGCAGAGCCAGGAGACAAGTTCAAAGCAACTGCATAGTAAGTCTCGACAAATAAATAAATAAATAAATAACACTCCCCAACAGAGCAGCTACCTAGTAATTCGCAATAAACAAACAAACAAACAAATAACACTCTCCACAGTGTTTCATGCTTGAAAATGAAAACCAAGGTTAGGAATGCATTTCAGTGATGAGGCTTGGCTCCATCTCCACACAAAATAAATATGAAAATTCAATCAATCAGTAAATGATATACATGAGCTAAAAATGATTTTAAAACAGCACTCTGAGCCGGGCGCTGGTGGCGCACGCCTTTAATCCTAGCACTCGGGAGGCAGAGACAGGTGGATCTCTGAGTTCGAGGCCAGCCTGGTCTCCAGAGAGAGTGCCAGGATAGGCTCCAAAGCTACACAGAGAAACTCTGTCTTGAAAAACAAAAACAAAACAAAAAACAAAACAAAACAAATAACCCAGCACTCTGGCAAACCAGCATTCCCTGCTGTCTGGTTTTTAGTCAACCCAAATGGGAGGAGTCCCAGCAGGAGGGCCCTGCACCATGAATGTCAGCATGCCTGCCCCACCCTGATAGACAGCACCTCCCCCAAAAAAGAATCAAAATAAAAATAAATAAAAATAAATCCTTCCTCCTATGGTGGCGCTTAGGTATTTGGTCACAGCTGTGTGAAAAGTAAGTAACTAGGCAGCGTCTCCTGGAAGGAATCCCCGGCTACTTATTAACTCAAGTGCACTTAGCCCTACAGTAGTGGAAAATCATTATTTGCTGGGTGGGTGGGGTAATGGATGGAATTTGAGTTAAAGAAATTTCATACCTAGATAATGATGGGCACGACATATACTCTCAGTGAAAGGTCATTGCTCTACGGCTCTTCACTTTATACTTTGAGACAGGGTCTCCCGCTGAACCCACAGCTTGCTGACTGAGCAGCCTAAGCTGCCAGCCTAATCTGGGGAGCTCCTCGGTCCTCATCCCAAGTGCTGGGACTGCAGGGGGACCACCATGCTAAGCTGCAGTTCAAAATCTATTATTAATACTATTACTATTATTTGTGTGGGAGCTCTGTCACGTGAGGGTGCCTTTCTCTCTCTCTCTCTCTCTTTCTCTCTCTCTCTCTCTGAACACTGCTGAAATGTCTTTAAAGTATAAGTGTGAATATTTTTTTAAAAAAGACTCATTTAGGGCAAGATGACAGATCAACAGAATAATTCTTACTTCATAGTGTATATAAGCCTGACCGCCACCCTCTCAACACCAAGTAAAAACTAAATGAAAACGCTGGGAGTTGGTGGTACACGCCTTTAATCCCAGCACTCAGGAGGCAGAGGCAGGCGGATCTCTGAGTTCAAGGCCGGCCTGGTCTACACAGTGAGTTCTAGGGCAGCCAGGGCTACACAGTGACACCCTGTCTCAAAACCTCCCCGAAAAATATAATCAATATGCTATAAAGAAGCCTCAAAGAAGAGAACTCCGGCAACCTGTGAACTCCAGCATGACCTCACCAGATCCCTTGGAGCAGAGACAGGAACCTTCATTGCTTTCTCCAAAGAAGCCATCTTAATGGCATTCAGTTATATATAATTCTATACGATCATGACAGTCCTTGTCTACATTGGTTAGTCCAGCAATGTGTGTATTACACATTACCACAGGACTGTATCTGAGATTCACTGATAGCCAGTTTGCTCCAGGTGACCTGTGCAATGTTCTTGTGCAAGCTGGTAAACTATGTAACAATACATGCCTGTGGCATGTTGAAGAAGCAAGAGAAGCCTTGAACATGACACAGGGGAGACGGTGCCACCACCCACTGTTTATGAGAAAAGTTACATTTTAAGTTTTAATTATTATGCCTAAGAGATCCCTAAAACAAAAATGCCTCTGATCTGCAAGCTCCTTGCCCAAGGACAGACAGTTCTCAGAATGCTGGAGTCTACTGTTTATGGGAGATAACAAGCCATATGTTTTCACTCCCCTGAACAAGTTTGTTTAATCCATCTGCACCAATGAGCTTGATCATATGTGGGTGGCAGGTTCACAGGCTGGAGGTACACCAGGATGTATGCTTGCCCCTGATTGGACCTGATGGGAAATGCATTGAATTATGGATTTTCCTTCTTAAGCTGCTGCAAATTGTAATTCTGGGCCATTTTCCTGGAACCTGGATATGAACCTGGCCAGAGCCCATCCACCTGGCCAGCATTTAAAAAAGTTTGCTTCAGTTTTGGCTTTAAACTGTGATGGTGGTCTTCATTCTCAATAGGTGGGATTGACAAAACCTCACTACATTGGAGGACACAGTAAAACAATGGTAATTGTCACTTTAGACTCTTATTTAGTCTTACACAATGAACCATGAAATGCATAAAGTAAATGGTGTCCTTACCCTGTGTATAACTGTAGGACCAACCATGTTGATTCACAGGGCCATGAGGTGATTTGAAAGAAAACAGCTCCCATTGAGAGTGGCACTATGAGGCCTTATTGGAGGAAGTGTGTCACTGTGGGGCTGGGCTTTGTGAGGTCTCCTATGCTCAAGCTACATCCCGCAACACAGTTGCCTCTGCTGTCTTTGGATCGAGATGTAAAACTCTCAGCTCCTTCTCCAGCACCATGTCTGCCTTCCTGTTGCCGTGTCCTGCCTTGAGGATAATGGACTAAACCTCTGAAACTGTGAGCCAGCCCCAATTAAATGCTTTTCCTTTATAAGAGTTGCTGTGGTCATGGTGTCTCTTCACAGCAAGAGAACACTGACTAAGACAGGTCACACGATGATAGGTTTTCTCACATTACCATAAACACCAAGCCCGGGTGTTGTACAGCCCCCGGACAGTTGAATCACTCAGTGACAGGCTTCTCAACCATTGTAATTGTGTAGGATCCCTGTCATAAATGTAGTGTTTCTTTGACTAGCATGGCATTATGTGGTGTGTGGTTAGTGTCTTATTCTCTAGGAAACATCCCTGATCTCCCCCCATACATGAAGTAAATCCTGGCTAGGGAGATGCTCTCTCATAACTCATAACTAAGAAAACAGTGGATGGCTCAAGTTAAACAGAGGAGTGAGATGGAAGTCTTTAGACTGAGATGGGTGGGGCTGGCAGCTTTGAAAACTCACATTGCCAGCTTTGAGACTTCTTCAGCCACATGTATCTGTACACATCCCTTGAGAGCCCATGGGCTCCGAGGTTGTAAAGACTTCATATTTTTTTCCCTTAGGTGCGGGTATCTCTTTTTGTTTGGTTTTGGTTTTGGTTTTTCGAGACAGGGTTTCTCTGTGTAGCTTTGGAGGCTGTCCTGGCACTCGCTCTGGAGACCAGGCTGGCCTCAAACTCACAGAGATCTGCCTGCCTCTGCCTCCCGAGTGCTGGGATTAAAGGTGTGGGCCACCAACGCCTGGCTCTCTTCTGTACTCTTGTTTCTAACCCTCAAATGGTAGTTCAGAACCTAACGGGAACAGGGCTCAAGAGATCTCAACAGAGCTACAGATTAACCAAAGGAGCTTCCAAATTGAAAAGGCCTGACTGCAGAGGGAGTGATAGCCAAATAGTTCAAACATAGTTCAAATGGTACTACTGACCAACAATGGTTCAAAAAGAACCCTGGCAGCTAATAAGAACCTCCCTGCCACACACACACACACACAACACACACACACACACACACACACACACACACACACACCCAAACAAAACAAAACCAGAAGGTAAAGGTGGAAGTACCCTGATGGGGAGAGACTTACCAAGGTTAGACTTTCTCCAGAATCCAGAGTCCAAATACTCCTGTTCTGTTTCACCTAGCACAGGCAGAAGTGCTGGTTCCAGTGGCAGTGTTCTGGAATCAGATGCCCCCAGCAACTGCTGCGACCCTCCTTCCTTCCAGGTTCAACTTGCTGTGAGTGACAGACACCCTCTCCCCAAGATACATCTTTTCTCCTGGCTGACCCACCAAAACTGTTACTGGAGTTAGGGTCAGAGCCTAACCCTGGCAGCCCTAAAAATATCTGGGCTCACCATTCATCCTCAACAAACCAGTTAAAGGAGTCAAAGTGATAGTGAAAAGCAGAGAAAAGAGATTCCTTCAATAGAGACACACTGGAAAGAGAGGCAAGGGACCGGGTGACTGCCCTAGTGTATCTTGGGAGTCATGTGAGGGGAAGACAAGAGATGTACAGCTCTAAGCAGAGCCTCTGATGTATGGTCCCCACCACAGTCTGTCTGAGCCCCAGTCCCACAGGTTGGCTGTGGAGCTGTCAGTCTTCCCCAGAGACAAGCCAGTCCCATCTCTGTTTGGCTCCAGGATTTCAGGATTTTTCTTTTCTTTTCTTTTCTTTTCTTTTCTTTTCTTTTCTTTTCTTTTCTTTTTTTCTTCCCAGCATGAGATTCCCAGGGCAACTCCAATCTCTTGCCGGCCCACTAGTTTATTGGGGAGCACTCTCTTAATAGTTGGATGGCCAAGTGTTTCTTTAGAACATTTTTTTCTGCCAAGGCCAGTTACAGCTCTTGGGGCTTTGGCGCTTCCAGCCCAGGCTGTCCTGTCTCCTGTTACCTTTGTTTGTTCTTGGGTATCCATGCTCAGTTCTCTTGGCTGTAGACCAGGGGAGAATTCTAGCCTGCTGTGGTTTCTAAGGTAGCCAGAGGTCACAAAAGCCACTTCTGTCCCTGGAGCATCAGGAAATAACCAAGTAGGAAACCTCTGTCCACTTCACTCTTGAGTTTCTATTTGTAAAATTCATTGTACCCGGTAAATTACAATGATGAGCATACGACTTTTGAAATTTGCAAGAGTGCATTATGTTGGAAGATTTATTTATTTTTTGATTTATGCATATGAGTGTTTTGCCTGCATATATGCCTGTGTACCACCCTTGTGCCTGGCGCCCTCAGAGACCAGAAGAGGATGTCAGATCCCCTAGAACTGGAATGACAGACAGTTGTAAGCCACCATATGGATGCTGGGAACAGAACCTGGGTCTGCTGAAAAGGCAGCCAGTGCTCTTAACTGCTGAGCCATCTCTCCAGCTGCAGTGTGTGTGTGTGTGTGTGTGTGTGTGTGTGTTAAAACGTGAGTGTTTGCGAGTGGCTTGGAGACTGTGTAGGAGTCATTGCTTTAGTGTCTGGTTTAAAATGCAAGGATTCAGAAAATCTGAATTTGAAACAATGAAAGGAACTGGATTTACTGGGCAGCCTTATCTTAAAATGTTAACTGACTGAAATGTAATCTTGAGCTGACTTCCTTGAAATGGTTTGGACCCAGGGCCTTCAAATATCAATTGTGGAAATGGCTGAGGAAAATCTGATTTTTAAAAATCATCTCTTGGGATTTACCAGGGAGATAATTTATAAGGCGATTAAAATGTTAAAAGTGAAATGACTCAGAAAAACCTCAAGACTGTTTTTTGCTAGGTAAATGTCACACGTAAGATGAAAAGGTAAGTTTTAGGATTATCATGTATGCAGAGATACCTTCACATGCTTTCCAGACTGTGGTCCACTTAAAATATATGACTATTGTTATCAATGTAAAATGAGCTGACTTTGGTATTAGGATAATTGCTAAGCAATAATATATTTTGTTGTAAACAGTGCTGTAGAATTAGGCATCTGGATGGTATATGTTGCTGGGGGATCAGGCTTCTTTTCTACTTGTCCATACTAAGAGGTTTTCTGTATCTCCATAGTAAGTTTCCCTACTGACACAGTAAGCCAGATCAAGCTGGATTGAAAAAGCAAAAGAACAGGTTTATATGAGAAAAGCAACTCCGGGTGAGTTCCCAGCCCCAGAGATCAAAGCTGGAGAAGTCACCAGCCCAAACTAAAGCAGGGAGGTCAGACAGCCTATAGGTGAGGGGTGACGACATGTCCACCACGAGCCCAAGTAAAGGGTCAAAAACAGAATGCTTTTGGTGGGGACTTAAGCTGCTGGCAACTTCAGGGGAGGAGCTACCACAACCACGAGAATGAGGAACTGGGCTTTTTGGCACCTTTTCTTTCTTGTAGACTCTCTGAGAGGGTGGGTTTGGAGGCAGAGATGGGGCTTTCCAGATCATGCAAAGGTGAGCTGGAGGTTCCATCCCAACACTTAGTATTGCTAGAAATTTGAAGACAGACTCGGGAGGCCCAAAGATCATCTGATGGAGCCCGAAGAAGAGCAAGAGGAGAGGCAGGCTGTAAATCTTGGCAGCTGCAAAGGGAGATGGAAAGAGAAAAAGCATGCCTTTGAAGTTACAAAGGGAGGAAGCTGGAAGGCTCAGGAAGAGGTCTGTGTGGAGTGAATGGAGAAAAGGGATCAGGCCTGCTTGGGATTTGGGTCAGTAACTGAAGAAGAGGCAGAAGTAGAAAGGGGTAAAAGGGTTCAGAAAAGCAAGCAAGGGGTTTCTAATACAGCTCAGTGGATAAGATCACTTGCTGCCAAGCCTGAGTTCAGTCCCCAGAACCTGCACAGTGGAGACAAGAACAAGGGATGGAAACTGGTTAAAGAGAGCACAGACCCGAAGCAGCAGCTCTGAGAGGAGTATGGCTCCTGTGTCCTCTCTGCCCCTTGGGGCATGTGAGGCTATTGCTGGAAGCTTGTGTTAATCCCACTGGGCAAGAAGAAGACCACTACCAAAAATTTTTAGCCAAGTTTGAAGCAAGCTTTATTAAATACAGGCCAGGATGATGGACACTGTCCAGGTCCATACCCAGGACTCCCAGAGAGTGGCCTGGAGTTACCGTAGTCAGGTGCTTATAAAGACAAAACCCACAAGGCTACCTACATCCCACCTTCAATCTGGAGCAAGCATTCATCCTGACATACTTCCTGACTACATATCTCCTGCCTACATGTGATCAAGCATATCCTGTGCTATTGGAACAACCAACCTTATCCACAGAAGTGAAAACAGGTGGCTTGTTATTTTACATGAACAATAGCCTCCAGCACTCCAGGAAGTTATCTGTCCTTGGACAAGTGGGGCTTACAAGTTAGAGGTATTTTTGTTTTATAGATCTCTCAAGCACAGTAATTAAAACTTAAAACATAATTAAAAGCTGGGTGGTGGTGGTGCAGAGCTTTATTCCCAGCACACGGATGCAGAGGTGGGTGGATCTCTGTGAGTTCAAAGCCAACCTAGTCTCCAAAGAAAGTTCCAGGACAGCCAGGGCTCAGAGAAACCCTGTCTCAAAAAAAAAAAAAAAAAAAAAATTAAAACATAAGCATGTGGGGGAAGATAATTATGAAATAATTATCCTATTAATGAGCTAGTATACTTTTCCTTCCCAGAAGCTCTGTTATTACCCAGCCACTGCCATGTAATGATCCACATGAGACAGTTATCACAACCATGCTAATTAAGCTAATTAAAAGTCTTGAGACCTATTAACTGAAGACCAGACACAGATCCACTTGACCTCTGAAAGTCTGTTGGCCCCAAGCTCAGGGATACTGAGTTTTTAAAGGCAAAGACCACAAAGACCATATTTTATATCCAAGTTAGATGAGGGTCAAAGTAACCTTGATACTTTCGTTCCTGGCAGAACATAGTAATTATTTTAGGCATAACATGCTGGTTACTTTGGTTAACACATCTGGACCATGGTCAAGGCCATGGACTCTCAAATGTGTTGCTGAAGCAGACATGATTGCTGGGAGAAGAAGACAGAGGGCTGAGCAGCACCGAGTGGAGTCAGGACAGGATGGCCTTACCTTCGTCACTTCCATCTCTAAACTCAAAGTTTCATTGCTTGCTACATTCTAAAAGGATAAACAGGGGGGCTGGCGCCACACACACACACACACACACACACACACACACACACACACACTCACACTGGTTTCATAACAACTGTGTCCAGAACTGGAAAAGAAAAGCTCCCCCACCACACGTTTCCTGTAACAGTGTCACAACTCATAAAAGTGACAAAAGGAAAGTTGAGCAGGATGCAGCGTTTAAGTTAGGGCTTCTATTGCTGTGAAGAGACACTGACCACAGCAACTTTTTTTTGTAATTGTATTTTTTTTTTTTTTGCAGGTCTGCAGATCAGTTTATTCAGATGGAATTGCTAATTACATGGAAGAGAAGCTACTTGCCATAATCATTGAAGTTCTCCAGAATACACATTAGAAACAAATGGTTTAAAACCACAAGGAACTTCTCCTGATGCCCTGTGACAAGGCTGAGGTGGATGATCTGTGCAGCTACTTCAACCTGGTAAAGAGTTTGTGGCCACACAGTGGTCACATGCTTGCAAGAAGTCAAAGAGCTCCTCTGTACATCCTCTTCTGTCTGTGATCGGGAAGACACGCGCTTATCACAGAGCTCTAGCGGCTCCCGGGCCGTTACACACTTCTCCAACTGCTCACATTGCTCTCTCACTGTTGTTAGGGGGTTCCACTAATTCTTGCTCCTCTTCTTCCTCTTTGGGGTCTCCGGATCCGGTAAGCATCTTCCGTTCATCCTCTAGTCCCATGTCAGGAAGCTGTTCAGCACTCCACACCAGGAGAAACAACCTTACCGACTCCCTTAATTGTATTTTTAATTTTACATATCCATCCGAGTTCTCCCTGCCTCCCCTCATCCCACTCCCCCCTCCTTCCCCTAAATCAGGTGATGTTTTTCTAATTTCTATCTCAGCCCATTTATCATCTGTTATATAGGAGGGCTGCTGATTTTTTTTTAAAGTTAATCTTGTATCCTGCTACATTACTGAGGTGCTTATCAGTTGTAGTAGTTCCCTGGTAGAATTTTTGGGATCACTTATATAAATTACCATATCATCAGCAAATAGTGACAGTTTGACTTCTTCCTTTCCAATTTGTATCCCCTTGACCTCCTTTTGTTGTCTTATTGCTGTAGCTAAAACTTTGAGTACAATATTGAAGAGATGTGGAGAGAGTGGACAGCCTTGTTTTGTTCCTGATTCTAATGGAATTGTTTTGAGTTTCTCTCCATTTAGTTTGATGTTGGCTGTTGGCTTGCTGTATGTTGCCTTTATTATGTTTAGGTATGTTCCTTGTATCCCTAATCTCTCCAAGATCTTTATCATGAAAGAGTGTTGGGTTTTGTGGAAGGCTTTTTCACCATCTAATGAGATGATCATGTGGTAACTAGCAGTTATTTTATTATTCAGAATTGTTTTAAGTATCCTGGTGCGTGTGCGTGCGCGTGCGCGTGCGCGTGCGCGTGCGCGTGCGCGTGCGCGTGCGCGTGCGTGCGTGCGTGCGTGTGTGTGTGTGTGTGTGTGTGTGTGTGTGTGTGTGTGTGTGCGCGCGTGTTTCCATATGAAGCTAATAATTGTCTTTTCAATGTCTATGAAAAGTTGTGTTGGAATTTTGATGGGGATTGCATTTAATCTGTAGGTTGCTTTTGGTAAGGTAGCCTTTTTCCCTATGTTAATTCTACTAATCCCTGAGCATGGAATATCTTTCCATCTTCTGATAACTTCTTCAATTTCTTTCTTTAACGTCTTAAAGTTTTTATCATATAAGTCTCTCATTTGCTTCATTAGAGTTATGTGTGTGGAATTTTCTTTCCCTCTTACCAGTTCCCAAACAACCAACAAGGAGACTTGATATTAATTAGAAATGCTTGGCCAGTAGCTCAGGCTTGTTACTAGCTCACTCTTACAGCTTAAAGGAGCACATTTATATTAATCCATGAAGAGTTGCCATGTGGCGTTACCTCTCTTTCTTCTTGCACCCCCTATTTCCTCTCCATGTCTGGCTGTGGACTCCTCTCACTCCACCCTTCTTCCGTTTTGCCTAGGCCTTCTCTCTCTCTCTCTCTCTCTCTTCCTTCCTTTCTTCTTTCTTTTTTAAGACTTTATTTATTTATTATGTATACAACATTCTGCTTCCATGTCTATCTGCACACCAGAAGAGGGCACCAGGTCTCATAACAGATGGTTGTGAGCCACCATGTGGTTTCTGGGAATTGAACTCAGGACTCCGGAAGAACAGTCAGTGCTCTTCCCTGAGCCATCTCTCCAGCCCTAGGGTAGGTGTTTTCATTTGCATTCAATTCTAAAATTTTTTTCTTTTTAAAATTCCTGTCTTGACCCATTTTTCATTCAGGTGTGAGTTGTTCGTCTTCCATGAGTATAGGGGACAGTAAGCCACACCTTTTAGAAGCTGGCTACAGGTGTGCCTGACCATGCCTGTCAAGGCGTGGTCAAGATGAGGTCATAATGACGCGGCATAGGTTCTTAAGGTACAGGGAGCACATGGAAGCTCCTTCTCCTTCCCCTTTGCTCTGGCCTCGCTGCTAGGCTGTCCCTGGCACACTCTGGCTTGCATTTGGCTGGTATTTATCTGAATAAACGTGTCTTGAACCTACAAGCTCTCCCATCACATGAGTTTGTATACTTTGTTGTTTCTGTTGCTATCGATATGTAGCTTTTAAAATTTTTATTTATTTTTATTTTATGTGCATTGGTGTTTTGCCACAGGTGTTGGGTCCCTTGACACTGGAGTTACAGACATCTGTGAGCTGTCATGTGGGTGCCCTTACCCACTGTACCCTCTCACTAGCCCTTTTCAAGCTTTTTCACAGAGTCAAGGGTCATTGGATATTTTTTCTCACTTTGTTAGTTCATTTGTTTTGAGGCAGGGTCTCTCGCTACATAGCCCTGGCTGCCCTAGAATTCACTGTGTAGACCAGGTCAACCTTGAACTCATGGTGGTCCACCTGCCTCAGTCTCTCAAGTTCTGTAATTAAAGGCATACACAACCACTCCTGGCTTATTTTGTTTTTATTTCAATGTAACATGCTTCTTGTTTTTGTTTGTTTGTTTCATGTAGCCCAGGCTGGCCTCCAGTATGTAGCTGAGGATGGCTTTGAATTTTTGCTCTCCTGCCTCTGTCTCCTGAGTGCTGGGATTGTGGGGTGCATCCATCTCACTAGTTTCTATAGGATCAGGGATGGAAATTGTGGGCTTCCATCCCTAGGCAGGCACTCCACCAACTGGACTATATCTCTAGCCCCTAAAATATAGTTTTGTGTTTTTGTTTTGTTTTGTTTCCTGAGACAGGGTTTCTCTGTGGCTTTGGAGGCTGTCCTGGAACTAGCTCTTGAAGACCAGGCTGGTCTTGAACTCAGAGATCTGACTGCCTCTGCCTCTGGAGTGCTGGGATTAAAGGCCTGCACCACCACCGACCTGCTAAAATATAGTTTTTTGTTTGTTTGTTTCATTTTGCATATATGGTGTTTTACTTTCATGCATGTCTGTATTCCATGTGCATCCCTGGTTACCATGGAGTCCAGATTAGGGAATCAGATCCCCTGGATCTGGAGTTACAGATGGTTTCGAGTTACCAAGTGGATGCTGGGAATCAAAACGTAGTCCTCTGTAATAACAGCCAATGCTCTTAGCCGCTGAGCCATCTCTCCAGCCCCCTTTGAAGCTGTTTAAATGAGTGCATTATAGGGCTAATTAAATAGGACATGCATGACATGGCCTCTACATCAGGTAAAAATGGATCTACTCATGGTCAGTGGTGTTGTGTTTTTAAAACTTGTAATAACTAAAAATACTGCAAACTTCTAATATTGCTTCAAACCTCAACATTTCTGTGACTCAGATTTTATGTTTGCAAAATACATCTTTGCCGGTTCATGATCCTCTCCTATTTAAGTCCTCTGAATGCAAAGTGTAGCTCACAGTGGGGGTGGAGAGAAGGCTCAGAAGTTGCAAGTGCATACTGATCCTGCAGGGGACCCCAGTTCTATCGCCCACACCCACATCTGACGTCAAAACATCTGCACTCATGCGCACACCCTCCCCACAGACATACAGTAATTAAAAAGAAAATGAAAAGCCCATCTCACAGCCTGCCATGTAGGTCTGATGACCTGAGTTCAATTTCTAGACTCCATATAGTGGGTAAACGAAAATCGTTGGTAACACTGCCCGACAGTGAAATTACAGGACCTGAGATGTATAGAGTTCCTAGCAACTTTGGAACATCAAGATAAGACCTGGATTTATAGGCTTGTGTAAGTCTCTTGTTAGACTTAGACCGAAACTTCATTCACATCAGCAGATAAGACAAATTTATGGCTATGTGGGTGTAGCCAGGCATGTTTTTCCCTGAGCTTTGGACAAACAGGGCATTCAAAGGATTATACACATAATGCCTTGAATGCAACCATGTGTGACAAAGTTAATAAGGCAATTGGGGTTCAGGGTTAATTTGAGTTTTAAAATAAAATTAGAGCTGGGCGTTGGTGGCGCACACCTTTAATCCCAGCACTTGGGAGGCAGAGGCAGGTGGATCTCTGAGTTTGAGGCCAGCCTGGTCTCCAGAGCAAGTTCCAGGCCAGCATGGTCTAATAGTGAGATCCTAGCTTAAAAAACAGTTTTCCTTAGGAGAAAACTATAAACAGTACCACAGCTGACCAGGAGATAACCTTATACACTTAACTACCTCCGTCAATCTCCTACTTAGTAGCCTTTCAAACTCTTTTCTGTATTAAAAATCAAAACCAACTTTAAAACTTTGCATTTTACGTTATCAGAAATAATCATGTTCTTTCCTAATAAAAGAACTAGGATCATCTGGTGTTTGTGGTACTGGCAGGTTTTCTGCAATCTGCCAGAGGGGAAGAGAAACCATGGAACTCTGCAGGATACAACCCAGCCCTGAATAGTGTGTCTTTACCAAACCCCTCCCCGCAGAGCCCAGAGATCCATGTAGAGGAGGTGGTGGAAGACCCTAAGAGCCCGAGGTCATCAGTGACCCCAAGGAAACTGTCTTCCAGACACAAGAGAACTGGTGCACCTGTGAACTTACAGAGACCCTGGCAGCAAGCACAGGTTTCAGCCTGACAAGGTCCCATTGCAGAGGGGGGGGAGTGGACATCGGCTTCCATCCCTAACCGAGAAACTAACTGCAACTGATACCCTCTGGCAAGGAGAACTCAGTTGTCTCCAATGGAGTTTTGCTGAGGATATTGACTCAGGGCGGCCCCATGCCCTGGAGTAATTGACCAACACAAAACTTATTTTTCTGATGGAAGTAGAAGCAGATACCCACAGCTAAACACTCAACTGAACAGGAATCCAGTTGCAGAGAAGGACGAGTGATGAGCAAAGGGGTCAAGACCAGGCTGGTGAAACCCACAAAAACAGCTGACCTGAACAAGGGGGAGCTCTTGGCCCCCAGGCTGATCACTGGGAAACCAGCATAGGACTGATTCAGACCCCATAAATGTGGGTGTCAGGAGACCTTGGAAATCTATAGGGCCTCTTGTAGTAAATCAGTACGTATCTCTAGCATAGGTGTGGACTTTGGGAGCCCATTCCACTTAGAGGGATACTCCCTGAGCCTAGACACATGGGGGTGCGGGGGGAGGGCCTAAGCCCTATCCCAAAGGACATGACAGACTCTTAAGACCCCCCCCCATGGAAGGCCTCACTCTCCCTTGGGAGAAGAAATGATATGGGTTAGGTAGTGGGGGTCAGGGGAGGAGGGGAGAGAGAGGGAACTGGGATTGACATGTAAAACAATCTAGTTTCTAATTTAAATTTAAAAAATGGAGGAAAAACACTTATTTTGTGGGCTTTTGTTTCCTTATGGTTTGCTTGGACATTTTTTGACTTGCCTATTTGCTTTGGTTTTTGTTTTTTGTGGTTTTGATTTTTGTTTCTTTGTTTTGCTTTCTTTTAAAGAAAGAACATAATGTTGGGTGGGAACACAGGCAGGAAAAACCTGGGAGGAGTTGGAAAAGGGAAGAAACATGATCAAAACATTGCATAAAAACTTTGTTTTTGAGACAGGGTCTCACTATGTAACTCTGGCTGTCCTAGAACTCACTATGTAGACCAGGCTGGCCTCAAACTTAGAGACAGAGGCAGGCAGATTTCTGTGAGTTCGAGACCAGCCTGGTTGACAGAGCCTGAGTCAAAGGCTCATGGCTCAGGAGGTTGTATGTAGACCCCAGGGTGAACCTACTAGTGGTTTTGTTTTTTTTGTTTTTTTCCTAAATGGATGTGTTGTCAAACTGCCTTCTAAGTATTTCTGTTCACAGCCATGGATTAGTGCCGTTCTCAGACTCGGACTCTGCAGTGGGTCATAACTGGTCAAAGTGCTGAGAACAAGAGTTGGGGCTGTGCTGGCTATTTTTATGTCAGCCAGATACAAGCTAGGGTTAGCTGGAAGGAGGGAAGCTTAATTGAGAAAATGGCTCCAGAAGATCTGGCTATAAGGCATTGTCTTTACTACTGATTGATGGGAGAGGACCCGGACCTTGTGGGTGTTGCTACTACTGGGCTGGTGGTCCTGGGTTCTATAAGAAAGGAGGCTGACAAAGCTATGGAGAGCAAGCCAGTGAGCAGCTCCCCTCCATGGCCTCTGCATCAGCTCCTGCCTCCAGGTTCCTGCCCTGTTGGAGTTCCTGTCCTGACTTCCTTCGATGATGAACAGTGATGTGGAAGTGTCAGCTGAATTAACCCTTTCCTTCCCAAGCTGCTTTAGTCATGGTGTTTCATCACAGCAGTAGAAACCCAAAGACAAGTTCTCAGCCCTAAATGGAACATCTGTATCAAACCTCCACCACAACCCTGCCCCCAGGCCCAGGGGACATTGTGAAAGAGGACACAAAGCATGTAAGAGCCAGAGGACAAGAAGGAGTGCTGCGAAATATTGTCTTCTGGAAATGACACGGCTGTTGGACTCACGAACTCACTGTCGCCATGGTTACCTGCATAAAATAGGGTCAACAAGACCAGTCAACATTGGCAGCACTAACTGGACTCTGGGGTACAGAGGGGTGAGGGAGGGTATGTTGGGAGAGTATCTGGGGAGAGTTGGATTGAGAGTGGGTAGGATCTGTATACATGTATGAAGAGTCAAAGAATAAATTTAAAATATTTTAAGATTATGACTCCAACAACAATGTCTTAATCTGTGAATGACATCAGAGCCCTGGGGACTCAACTCTCTTCCCAAAGACACCCCCCTTACTGGAAATCAGGCCTTGAGCGAATGATATTTGGGGGGACATTTAGGATGCAAATCTAACCTCCTTCCCCTTGGGTGCTTGGGAATGTCATTACCCTGTACCAGAGCTTCACTAAACTGTGGCTTTGTGCCGTCCAAATATATGGCTGTAATCTTGGCAGGAACCCACTGAGACGGTGTGAGTGTTTTTGTGGTGTGGGTAGATAGGTAACACTTTTTAACACGCGTTTCCACTCCAGCAGGGGATTGCTCTAGACTGGAAAAGTTCAGAGCTCTTTTCTTGTGTATATCCAATGTGGTAACTTACAGCAACTTCCTCTCACGTCTCTCCTCTCCACTCCATTACACGGGGCTCTATCAGTTGAAGGCAATTTACCCAATCAAGACTCTGGGACTAGGTAGAGTATGACTAACCTAAGCCCGTGGTTAACACTAGGGGTAAAGCGCCTCCCTCCCCACCTGCCCTCTCCTGTCCTCCTTTGGTACAGTCAGGGTTCAACTTTGTAGGGCAAACCCTGGCCCTGAGATGCTTCCTGACACACAGGTCCCTAATAAGGTATGTGTTGGGATATACTCGCCTCCGCACCTGTAGCGCTGACCACGCCTTTTGGGAGGGGTCACGGGTGGGGGGGGCGGGGGGGAAGGGTCCAGGTCCCAAGATCGAGGAGAGAGCATCGGGGAGCCGGGTCTGTCTCCTTGGAGCAGGAAAGCCGCCGCAGTTACTTATTGTTTTCCGTGTAAGGTGTTTACTAATAAACTCCACTTCAAAATTATCTTGGGTCTGGTGAATCCTAATTTCCATGCCTTCAGGTGTGTCCCGGGGGAGGCACCTTGTGCTGGAGCCAACCCACAGAGGAAGCAAGAGGAGATTAAAACAAGGAGCGCCCCCTGCCTGCCATTGAACATGACTGTATTTTCAGGGGACAATCTGTATATACAGCCATACGGCTCTGAGATTTCCCCAAAGGCCTCAGCCATATCCCTCAGGGAAATGTCACCATTGGGTCCCGCCCCGCTGCTCATCTCAACCTCCACTCCCAACTTTGCCCTGACACTCGGGGTATCTTCCCGAGGTCTGTAGCTGGGCCATGTGCCATGCCCACAACCCCAGGGCATGTCACCAGCCCTGAGAGTTTAGTTTTGGACACCAACCTTTTCAGTGCAGGGGATATGGGGGGGCGCACAGGGATGAGGGTGTGACACTAGGAGGTGACAGAAGAAGGTGGATTGGGAGCTGGTGTTTGTAATAGCGACTTTCACTGCAAAGCTGCACAAATAAAGTGTACAGGAATCCAGGACTGCTTTGACTACCTGTGTGTGTCCAAGTATATTGATACTGGGAGGTGGGGTAATAGAAGTGAGTCCCTCGGCTGTATAGGAGACTGGCACATCTGTCTCCCTGCACTCTTGTTTGTGAGCCACAGTTTACAAGACCTAGAAGGGTCTTGATAGTCAAGGATGGCTTAGGGTGGGGCTGGGAGGGCTTTGGACAGGAATTTTATTTTATTGCTTATTCTCTAAATTTTACAAATATGAATCCCTGGGAACATAAAAAAGGATCTGATTTTTTCCAATTAGCAGGCTCTTTCCAGCCTGTATCTCTAGGGCCACCAACTCCAGATCCTCTTGCCTCAGCCTGGTAAGCTCTGGGATTACAGGCATGCAAATAGGACTTTTCACCATTTGCATGTATGGAAAAGGGAGAGGACAATGTGTAGCCAGCTCTCTTCTCCCACCACGTGAGAGTCCTGGGGACTTGGTGGCAGGCATCTTTACTCCCTGAGCCACCTTGAACACCCAGGACTATTTTTAAACAGTTTTCAGTTTAAGGACCATTTTCTCTAGGAAAAGGGTAGCCTTTCTGTCTTCACTTTGAGAGCCATGCTCCCCTTGGGGAGCTGGGAGATTTCTCTCTGGGGTCTGGAGCGGGACTAAGGAATGTCTTCTCCAGGGAGACTGGACCCAGGGGCTGCCTCCTAGTCTCACCTACAATGTGCCTAGGGTTCAGGTGGCAGAATCTGCTTTGGGTGGACAAGGGGTTACAGGGATATGGTTGGGTAGGAGAACCATAGCCATGGACCCTAAGTGACCTCAGGCCATTGCCAGGAGCAAGGCAAGCCAAACTATTGTGACCAGAGCTATCAAGACCTGTCTTGGCACTCTTGGTGCCCTAAATTCCAACTCTCAATGCCTTTTCCACAATGGATGACACTTAGTCCTCTCTCTACTGTGAAAAAGCTGATGTGTCAAGTTCTCTCTACTGCGATTCACTGTTAACCAATCATTTGCCCTGTGCTAGGCTGGAGAGAATGAGCTAAGTGATACTATGGTTAGTACAGTGGCATACAGGAGGCAACAATATCAAAGAAGCCAGATTCCAAAGGCATGTGATTTCATTTAGACAAAAGACTTAGCTATGGTGGCAAACATCCAAATAGTATTTTTCTTGCATGGGGGCTTGTGGCACTCCTGAGGACTGGCCATTGTTGGAACGTGATCTGAGCAGAGCTGCAGGTGGCATCTCTATAAGTAAAATATAGCAATAAGCTATTGTGATGACATGCCATTGGGACTAATAGGTCCCTGTGTTTGAATCCCTCACACGCAGGCTGACTTCCCTGCAGAGCCAAGGGCGGCCATCCATACGCTCAGTGGGGTGAAAGCATGAGGATCTCTAGCTTATAACCATGAAAACTCCAGAGATCTTTCCAGAAAACTGGAGCTGTGCTAGCTCTCAGGTCTTAGGAGAAGAGGCAGAAACGTGAAGCCTGAGATGCCAGCAGCAGTACCACAGCCCATTGGCACTGCCAGGCAGGGATGGAGCCTTGTAAGAGGAGCAGGCCTGATGTGGATAAGAGACAGGTAATGGCTGGTCTGAACTACAGAGGACAGCGAAGGCCTCCAGCAGAGAAAGCTGGGTGGAGGGCAGCATCCCTGGTGGAAGACACTTAGGGAAGCAAAGGCCAAAAGGAGGAATGTGTGTGAAGGTGTAGTCTGGACATGCTGCCATATTCGGGAGTCACCTGGGAGACTAACACAGCAGGTGTGACAGTCTTAGGCACAGCGTGGTACCAGGCAATGCTGAGTTCTTCTGGGAAATCTGAGATTCGGAGACTAAAGAAGTTGAGAATCTTTCAGAATTTTGCTTTTGAAACAGACTCTCACTGTGTAGCCCTGGCTGGCCTGGAATTGGCTGGCCTGGAACTCATAGAGATCCTCCTGTCTCTGCTTCCTGAGTGCTGGGATTAAGGGCATGCACCACCATGCCCAAGTCAGATTTTTTTAGGTTACATTTTAATTTTTTTATTTAGCATGCACCTCTGTATGAGGTGTATGCGAGTGCATATGTGGAGGTCAGAGGACTACTTGTGAGGATTGGGTTGTTCCTTCCACCATGGGTCCCAAAGACCGAATTCAGATCATCATGGTTAGCAACAAGCCCTTCCTTTACACACTGAAGCCATCTCACTGGCCCTCCAGAATGTTTTTTTTTTTTTTAATTTTAATATTATTTTTAATTTTATTTAAATCAATTTATTGTTAAATTAATTAAATAAATTCATTGCTTTTAATTAATTTTTGTTAAATTAATATATTAATTTCAATCAAACATTATTGTGAGGTGATCATTCAGCAGTCAATAGGGCAAAGACTTCTTTATTCAGATACACCAGCCAAGAGCAGGCCAAAGTGAGGAGGAGGGAGCCGGGACCGGGGCCAGCACAAGGGGAAGAGGAGAGAGTCCACATGTCCAAGATCCCCTTAAGAAGCCTAAGCCTATCCTACATCACCTTAGACTTCCCCTCACCCTGCCCTCACGGGGCGGGCGTGTCCGGGTTACCTGGGGCGGGGCTAGAGTGTCTCCCTACACATTATTATTTAATAAACATTTTTTTGTTTTAATGAAAATATAATTACACATTTTTTTCTTCCCTCCAAGCCCTTCACGCCCTCTCCTTCACTCCCTCTCAGATTCATGACCTCTTTTTATTTTATTATTATCGGGGTGTGTGGGTGTTACTTAGAAACACACATTCAAATGTATAGAATACATTTAAGAGTCCCATTTTAAGGTGTCCCAGTGACAAAGTGATGGCTTCCTGAATGACAATGAAGCTGCTTTGTCCACAACCCCTGCAGAGACCTTGGGGCGGGGGTGGGGGTGGGGGTGGGGCTCTAGTAAGCTGGAATTCGAAGGCATTGTGGTTTGCTTCCTGCAGGACCTCTCCCCTGCATGCATGCATTCATTCAGTGTTGTCTGTGTGTATATGATTTCAGGGCTGTCTACTTGGTGTTGCATAACCAACCTAGGGGCTCATCCCCCGGGAAGGCTATTTCTCCCAATCCCAGCAGCCATAGTTGCCTGTAGTCTATAAGGGGGGCTCTGTGAGATTTTCTCCCTTTCACATTGGTTTGTTTACTGGCGTTGTCATTGTTGAGGTCTTATTTAGGCAGCTATATTGTATTGTGACAGGTTGTAGCTTCCCTGCCTCCAGGGAATATTTTAATGGGAGGATATCAAGTACAATTTGGTTTTGAGTACGTGTCAGGCATGTCTGGATTTGCAGGGGGAGGAAATGACAGGGCAGATCTGATACCATCCACTTACTCAGAGGTCCTGTGCTGACTGGACTCATGATTTAGTGACTTTGGTTACACCTCTCCACCCACCTGACATGGTGGCAATTGTAGACAATACTTCCTTTGGGGACTGCATGTGAAGGCAAGGATCCTGTTAGGTGACTTGTACTGCTGAGGCAGGGGAGAGGGCCAGCAGGAAGCAAACCACAGTTCCTTTGAATTCCAACTCAGTAGAGCCACTGAGATCTTTTCAGGGGCTGTGGGACAAAGCAGCTTTGTTGTCATTCAGAAAGCCATCACTTTGTCATTGAAGCACCTTAAAGTGTGTGTGTGTGTGTGTGTGTGTGTGTGTGTGTGTGTGTGTGTGTGTGTGAGTGTGTGAGTGTGTGAGTGTGTGTGTGTGTGTGAGAGAGAGAGAGTGTGTGTGTGTGTGTGAGTGTGTGTGTGTGAGTGTGTGTGAGTGTGTGAGAGAGTGTGTGTGTGAGTGTGTGTGTGTGCGTGAGTGTGTGTGTGAGAGAGTGTGTGTGAGTGTGTGAGAGTGTGTGTGTGAGAGAGTGTGTGTGAGTGTGTGTGTGTGTGAGTGTGTGTGTGAGTGTGTGTGTGAGTGTGTGTGTGTGTGTGTGTGTGAGTGTGTGTGTGTGTGTGTGTGTGTGTGTGTGTGTGTGTGTGTGTGCAGGGATCCATCTCAGGTGGTCAGACTCAGCATAGCAAATGCTCTTGCCGGCTACTGCCTCCCACTGGTTCCTACAATGGGAACCTCAAACCCCAGGCACACCTGAAATGCCAGTGTTTGGAGGCTGAAGGAAGAGTGAGTTTTTAGCGTGAGGCCGCTACATGGTGGACCCTACTTCAAAACAACAAAGGAGGGTCTGGATAACGACTTTGAGTGTGCTTAGTGGTTACGAGTGCAGCACCTGTCAGGCAGCTCACAACCACCTGTAACTCCAGTTTCGGGGGACCCAATGCCCTTTTCTGGCTTCCAAGGGCATGCACACATATATAAGTAAATAAAAATAAAATAAATATTTAAAAATATGTCAAACAACAACAATCAAAAACAAAACAAAACAAACAAAAAATCCCAGCATGGTATCTTGGCTGAAAGGACACACAATTGATAATTATACCTGCACATTACAGAGGTGGTTTGAAATTAGTGCATTTTGCCCTGACTTCTTCCTCTAAAATTCTCTTGTGGTAAGGTTGGAGGGAAGGAGAGAAGGCAGGCATAGAAACCAAAATCCAAGTGTGATGACCACTCCCTAGACAGAATCGCATGCTCATTAGGGAACTGAAACATTAAGAAATGTAAAAATAATAAAAAGAACTCTTAAAAATTAAAAAAAAAAATAGCCAGGCGGTGATGGTGCAGTTTTTAATCCCAGTATTTGAAGTAGGAGGATCTCTGTGAGTTCAAGGCCAGCCTGGTCTACAGAGCGAGTTCCAGGACAGCCAGAGCTACAAGCAGCAGCAACAAAAAACATGTAAGAATAGAGATTTTGGTGCTCACTTCGGCAGCACATATACTAAAATTGGAATATAGATTTTGTTTTTCAGGGCTCTTTCCAAGGGTAGCTGGGGCAAATTTGTACCAAAGTAGAAGCTTCAGTTGCCAGTTCCATCTTCAGCTCCTTGATGTTCCCCTTGGTCAAAACACACAAAGACTGAGGCTGGAGAGATGGCTCAGTGGTTAAGAGCAGTGGCTGCTCTTCCAGGGGACCCGGGTTCCGTTCCCAGCACCCGCATGGCAGCTCACAAGCATCTGTAGCTCCGATTCCTGGGAATTTCATGCCTTCTCCTGTCCTGGTACAGCATCAGGTATAAATGTGATGAACAGATGCAGGCAAAACCCCCATAAATATAACCTGGGGGACACCCGGCCTCTATGACTAAAAGATAACGCATTGGCAAGTGGCAGCATTTGCAGTGTTGTTGTAGAGACATTACACTTCCGGAAACTGGAAGAGAATGGAGCCTGTCCCTCCCAAGGGAAGGGAGAGTTCAGTCGCCATGTCAGCTGGTATCAGTGAATTGCTTCAAAACCAACTCATAAGTGACGCCTGGCCAAAAAAATCATGTATTCATTAAGATGTATCATATGGGGGGGAACTACCTTTGAAATGAAAAAAAAAAGGAATTTAAATATGAATACGATTACCTAGATATCCGAAGGAAATAGATGCATCCAGATTAAGCATATATTTCATAATCTACTCAGATATCAAAAGGATAATGTTACTGACAGTGAGACAGATGTGTCATGTCAACACATGCGAATTTCTTAAACTGGATTCTAAAAGAAAATGCCTGCCAGATGGTTCACATGGGCCTAAAATTGGCAGCCACAGATGACCCTACACAGGACTGAGAAGGGAGGAAAAAGTCTGCTGGGACGAAAGGCGCCATGCAGATGTGAACAAACAGAACGTGGACGTCATGTCCAAGAGAAACGTGAATGTGGCCACGGTGAGCACTTTGTGATCAAAACGACTGCCAATGGCTGTGAAGATGTGACCCACGTCACAAATGTCACAGCGGCTGGGATTGGATGGCAAAAGGAATGCCAGAGGGGAAGAGTACAGCAACGCCCCTGGTAAGAGTTTTAACTAACCCCTCAAAGATTAAGTGTTCAACAACAACAACAACAACAACAACAACAATAATAATAATATCAGAGGGCCAGGAAGATGTCAAATGGGTAAGGGCAATTACCAGGGAGTCTCACAACCCAGATTCAACCCCCGGGACCTATGTGGTGGAGGAGGAATCAACCCTGAAATTTGTCCTCTGGCTTTGACACATACACAGTGGCAGAAGCACACACACACACACACACACACACACACACACACACACACACACACACTCACACACACACTCACACATTCACACACACTCACTCACACACACACTCACACTCACACACACACACTAAGTAAATATAATAAAATTCCTTAAGAATAAGATTAGAGATTATATACTAATATAATTATTTAAAACAGTTCTGGTCATTTGTATTAAACCCTCTGCCCAATAAAAAGACTACACTAGGGCCAGCAAGGTGACTTAGCAGATAGAGTAGCTTCCTGGAGGCCCGGGACCTGAGTTCTATCTCTGGGAACTCAATGGTGGAAAGAGAAGTCTGACCCCCACACGTTTCCCCCTAATTTTCACACTGAGTGCTGGGGCATGCATATGCCCCTCTACTCCCTATACACAATAAATAATATTAAAAAAAAAAAAAAACAAGACTGCAAGCCAGGTGTTGGTCTCGAAGGCCTTTAATCCCAGCACTCGGGAGGCAGAGGCAGGCGGATCTCTGTGAGTTCGAGGCCAGCCTGGTCTCCAGAGCAAGTGCCAGGACAGGCTCCAAAGCTACACAGAGAAACCCTGTCTCGAAAAACAAAACAAACAAACAAACAAACAACCCTTTTTATTGATTCTTTGTGAATTTTCCATCATGCACCTCAATCCCACTCATCTCCCTGTCCCTGCATATCCGCCTTCTGCCCTTTCAACGTCCCCCGTGAAGAAAACAAATAAATAACAAATAAAACAAAAAAAAATCTTTTTTGTTTGGTTTTCAAGACAGGGTTTCTCTGTGGCTTTGGAGGCTGTCCTGGAACTACCTCTTGTAGACCAGGCTGGTCTCAAACTCACAGAGATCCGCCTGCCTCTGCCTCCGGAGTGCTGGGATTAAAGGCGTGCACCACCAACGCCCAGCTTTTTACAAAACAAAAAATTTTACCATGGAAGCTGTGGTGTGTCACGGGTGTGTTGCAGAGCAGACCCTTTGCCCAAACAGTTTTACTTGCAAATGTTCATTGTAATGAGACATGGACTGGTTTGGGGCCTCTGGCTTCTGCTATATTGAACCCTCACTGTACTCCTCCTGGATATTCTGTTGTTGCCCTGTGTCCTGGAGATCCTGCAGCTTTGGTTCTGCAGGCCCGGCCTCTTCACATGCTCCAGCAGTTCATGGATGGGGTAGACACTGGGGTGGGCCATTCAAAGCCCTAGATCTGGGCCTGGGTGGTAGCCGAGTTGGTCAGCCCACCTGCTCTCCTGCACCCATGCCACTGGGTCCAGCTCTGCTGTGCTACCCAGGGGAGGTGTGGAGACCTTGCTGAGGCCATCGAGGGGTGGGGACAGGAAATGGCCCTCTGCAGCAGCAAGGCTGTTACCACAGCCTCAGGTGGAAGTACAGGCTACTCTGATCAGTTTGACCCCTGGCAGCAACAGTGTTCCTGGACATCTGAATGGCCTCAGGCAGCACTACAGACCACAGATATCTGAATGGGCCTTGGTGGCAACACAGGTCAAGGACATTAACATATATCTGGCTGTGGCAGAGCCATGGACCCAGACTGGCCCTTGGAGGCACCCAGGTCTGGAGATAGAGTTTTCCTATGTAGCTCTGGCTGTCCAAGAAATTGCTATGTAGACCAACCAGGCTGACCTCAGACTCACAGACATCTACCTGCCTCTGCCTCCCAAGTACTTTATAAAAGAAAAAAAATTTTTAAAGGATTAGGGGGCATTAAGACTGGGCAGGTGAAGGACAGCCATAGACCCACCAGTTAGTTTGTTTTAATAAAAATAACAGATAATAGGGGCTGGAGAGATGGCTCAGAGGTTAAAGAGCAGTGGCTGCTCTTCCAGAGGTCCTGAGTTCAATTCCCAGCAACCACATGGTGGCTCACAACCATCTGTAATGAGATCTGGTGCCCTCATCTAATGTACAGATATACATGGAAGCAGAATGTTGTGTACATAATAAATAAATAAAAATCTTTA
Organism: Cricetulus griseus; assembly: GCF_003668045.3. Taxonomy (NCBI): domain Eukaryota; kingdom Metazoa; phylum Chordata; class Mammalia; order Rodentia; family Cricetidae; genus Cricetulus; species Cricetulus griseus. The sequence goes on along the minus strand of NC_048598.1, from coordinate 186,041,949 downwards.
AAAAAATAACATAATAGATGCAACTACATTCTCCAATTACAAGGGAAATCAAACCAGAAATTAATAACAATTAAAACCTGAAAGGCCTTACTACCTGCAAAATTTAAACCTCTTAAATTACTATTGAACCAGATGGGAAATTCAGAATATCTAGGAAACAATTGCAATATCACACACCAGAACCTAGGTTGGACCACTAAGGCAGTAGTCAGAGGGAAACTTATACTTGATACTTATTAATAAAGATGAATGAAACTAATAAACTAAGTAACTTGACAAGGGCAAAAAAATTCAACATGCCAGTGAAACAGAAGAAAAGAAATAAAGATACAATGAACCTGGTGTTGGTGGTGGCGCACGCCTTCAGCACTCGTGAGGCAGGCGGATCTCTGTGAGTTTGAGGCCAGCCTGGTCTACAGAGTGAACTCCAGGACAGGCTCCAAAGCAACACAGAGAAACTCTGTATCGAAATACAAACAAAAAAACCCACAAAAAAAATGAAAAAAAGAAAGAAACATACAATGTAAAAATAAAAGTGTAAGAAGTAAATTAAGGCAATGTCGTGATACACAGCACCCAGGAGGCATACATAGGCTAGA